>NC_137106.1:47157740-47375240 GCF_949357685.1 Gobio gobio
ATACATGCTTGTGTGTGTATTTATATATAAATAATAATTAACAGAGTACACACACATATTATGTAAACACAAACTTTTATTTTGGATGCGATTAATCGCGATTAATCTTTTGACAGCCCTACTAATAAATCATACCTGTCACAGCTGTGGTTCTCCCCGCCACCATGTTTAAAGTTTATGGCACGCCCAACTTAGGAATTTGGGTATAAAAAAGATTTCCGAACTTCTCAGTAGTAAACACGACAGCAGAGGGCATTCATGTGCAATTTGTACCTAGGAAACTTGTATTTACCACAATAGCAGGATAGCAGGTGAAGGCAGCATTAGGGTAGGTTTAGTGGTTGGTGGGTTTGGGCATTCGTGAAGGTAGAGCTTATAGACTAGTTATAGTGAAGGTTAGGGTTAGTGGTTGGGTGGGATATGCGATCGTCAGCACCAACCTAACTTCCGTTCCGGCGCTGCTGTTAGAGATCTCTCGAATTCACTCACACGTTTTCATTCACTTAAGTGTTCAAGTGTTAAATTGAACACAGCTAAGGTATTTGTCTTGAAGACAGGAGAAAAAGTACAGACATAGAGATAAGGGGAAAAAACAAGAATATGTTACACAAAAGGCAATACAAAATAATACAATACAATACAGTAATAAAAATATAGAAAATGCTCAATAGACAGAATTACATATGAAGAATTCATGTCATTCATGGCCTCATTCATGAAACAAGAGCAGAACAAATTTGTGTGTAAATCGTTCGTAAAGCTGCTCTGATGTAAATTTTCGAATTCACAAAAATGTTCGTATTTTCAGAATGTTAGATGGTACAAAATAAATTTAGACCTGCTTCCTAAAACGTGTAAATGGTGCGTAAAACATTAGGCAAACTGATGACATTGCATTTTGATGCACTATGTACCAGAATAATACTTCACGAGTTCAATTGCCCTGTATTTTTTTTTTTTTACTGTTCAACTTTGGGTAATCGGTCTTTGTCAGACACGTGGGTTTGATGTGTGAGATGTCACCGCGGCGCCATCTTTGAGGTATCGCTACGGACTGACTCGTATTGAAGATATTATAAGAGTAGAGATAACAAATAAATAACTCGCAAAACTGGAGAAGCAAAAGACCATTAATTGGAAAAATTGTCTGAGCTGACTGAAGTTGGAGCGCTGACCCTGCATTGCTACCTCCATCCTCATACCTCCACATTGTCAACTATCTTGTTTATGGTATAAGCGCATATACCAATGAATAATTTAAAATCTAACTAAAAATCTCTTGAAGCCCACGGACATTTCACCAATGGCTGGGTAACGTTAAAGGATTTATTTACATTCCGACCGAAGGACTGCGACGACACAGTAGTATCAGCAAAGGTGGGCTTGCTGTAATGATAATGATGTCATGTTAACTGTATAATTCATTAATGATTAAGGATGGCTTTTTATATTTAATAAAATGGAAGCCAAAGGTAGCATATACAGGGTAAACAATACCAGCCTGAGAATTGATCCCTGAGGGACTCCACAATCAAGAGGTATACTTGGGGAGGACTGATGACCAATACAAACTCTGAACCTTCTGTTGGTCAGATAAGAACGGAACCACTGTAAAACTGCGCCACGAAGGCCCACAGATATCTCCAGGCGTCTAGACAGGATCTCATGGTCGACCAAATCAAATGCAGCACTCAGATCTAATAAAACTAAAGCCATAGATTTCTCAGAATCAGTTTCTGTGAAAATATCGCTTAACTCTTAAAAGGGCAGATTGAGCACTGTGTAAAGCTTGAAATGTTTCATGAAGAGAATTTACAGCCAAATAAGAGTCAGTACAACTCTCTCAAGGATCTTTGAGATAAAAGGTAAACTAGAAATAGGACGAAAAATAGAAAGAGAAGAAGGATCAAGTTTTATTTTTTTAAGATACGGTGTCACCATAGTGAGTTTAAGACTGTTAGGGAAGGACAGTAGACAAACATTTGTTAATAACCAATAACAGGCCAGGGCCAACTGTGTCCATGATTTGAGGTGGAAGCACAAATAGTAGGTCATCCCACTTGTACACCGACTGAACAACAATGGAGAAGTTAATACTGCTTTTTACTGCATTTTTATAATCAGTAATATTCTTCAAAATGAGATGCTAGTAACACATTACCGCCATGGATATTCTGTATCATATCACACGCGCCCTATTTACGAATATTTGGAATTCATTAATATACACAAGTTTAACTACCGAATCTGTGGTATACGAAACGTTTGTAAATCTGGAGGAGAGTTTTCGTAAAAGTCCATTTTACGCGCAAATTACAAATGAAAAAAAGTTTCATGAACGACACCCATTGAGCTAATGCTCTACGCACATAGTATACATTCATTAAATGAATTCGCTTCAAATCTGCTAAATCTCAGCCCATTTAGAAAGTCCAAAGAAACCAATCAGAAGACGCGAAACGTATCATATGATTTCAAGATGAATGACAGTGTGTGTATGAGCCGGCTTTCAATTGCTGGGCTGCAAGTTTTTATTATGTTTTGTCCATCGTTACAGTTGATGACATGACAGGATTTCACGAGTAGCTAGTAAACACAACAGTAGTACGTTGACATGCACCCTGATAATGCGATTAAAATTGGATTTGGGCAATATTGCGATTTAAACGTTACCTCATGTAAACCCAATAATTCGATTAAAATAATGCGAATAAAATTAAACTCATAATCGCAGTAAGCATAATCGCATTAACATACGCGGTGTACGCTGATTTTAATCACAATAAACAGGCATGTAAACACCTTAATCGCAATATTGCCACTCTAACCAAAGTGCGCATGTGCGCTGACGTACAGTATACGGATGCCGTTCATTGTTCGCACAACTTCATGAATGAACTCATGAATAAACTGGTAACATGCATAATGTATGCCTTTCTGAGTCTCGTATAACTTATTAGCGAATAATCAGAATAATAAAAATTGCATGTAACCTGAGTGAAGAGTTCTGCTCTTGTCATGTAAACATCTTACTGCGACTAAGACCTTACTCGGATTATTAGAAATGATCGCATTATTGGTGCACATGTAAACCTAGTCAGTGTTCCTTGTGCTTCTGTAAAACTCTGACAGAAACGGATGTGGAACCCAGCTAACAGAGAGTTCTCCTAACTTTGGCTAATGTTTTCTAAAGATTCTCTCAAAAACGTTCTTTCAGTAACGTTAGTAGAACGTTTTTCTCAACGCAAACTTTCTAAAAACATTAGCATAAACATTTTATTTTTGCATTTTTAGTGGAATATTGAAATTTTTTTATAAAATTTTTTTTTTATGCAAATCGAGGTAAACTGTGTAAATTTTAGTGGCATCTAGCGGTGAAGTTGTGAATTGCAACTGTCCACCGCTCACTCCTCCCTTTCAGCACGTAGCACGTAGAGACGCTACGGTGGCGACAGCTAAATTAAATTAAAGAAAGTTGTAGAGTTGTGTCCTAGCTGACAATTTTTGGTTCCCAGAACAGACATAAAATTCCCTTTTGGTTAGCCAGGAACATTTTCTTTACGTAAATAGAACATTCTCTGTTGGTTTGAAGAATATTCCCCTAACCTCCCAAGTACATTCTCAGAACTTTCCCAGAACATTCCCCTAACATAGATACTACACACAACATAACATATCCCCAATATCGTTTACCCTCAGCAATCATACGGCACTCGCGTCCACATGAAAACGCAATAACAGCTGTCAAGAGCATGCCAAGCAAACAGGTGGCAATCATACCTGTCAAGTTTTGGATTTGAAAATAAGGGAAATTTTTCAGCGCCCACCGCAAGCAGTCCCACCACCCCAACCAAGCTCCAGTATCCCTTACATTTTAAGACAGGTGTTATAGCCCAAATAAAAAAAAACAAAAGGGTATATATGATGAGCATTTATTTAAAGGCTTATTTGCATATTTTCTGTTCATTTAACATTGCTTGTCTTTTTTTTTTTTTTTTTTTTTTTTTATTTTCATTCCACACATTCTTTTCATTTCATATTGCTTTTCTTGTACAGTTTTTCTTTTCAATTCACATAACTTTTCTTTACTCTTTTAGTGAGTTATTGTACAAATTTGTTGCAGACTTTGCATTCTTTAAGACTGTTTTGGAAGGAGTGTATTTGTGGGCTGGGCCAGAGTGGTTCATTTTACATGAGAGTAGAGCACAAACAGTTCTGTTGTCTAATGTCATCCTATTCTCTGTAACAATCTTTTGTTACCATGCTAAATACCCTTTCTGAACTTGCATTGCTATGGGCAGGGCTCGACATGAACGCTTGTCCGCTTGTCCGGGACAAGTGGATTTTTTGAAGGGGCAAGTGAAATTTTTTTTTACTTGCCCGACGGACAAGTATCCTGAGTAAAATGTCAAAACAAAAAATAACTAGGGAATCACCAAAGTGCAATAATGATTCTGCATTCATTCAGTGTAAGTGGAGATCGGATAATAATATAAAACGAACTGACGTTAACAGGTTGAGCTGTTGAGGCTCGCGCAGCCTCTCCAGGAGAAAATCGAAAACAAATGAGCGCCGCTCATACAAAGAAACTCAGTTAACATACATGGTTAAAATGGTGTAGTTATTATATTTATAACATAGGATACAGTTAAGCAACATCACACTAACAAGAGTGTTGTTTTCCTGAATACCATCACGACTGGAAATGACACTGATTTCATACGCTAGTTCTATAAACAATGAATTAACATTAAGTCACTTACATTTTATAATTAAATTCGCTGTCCCATTGATCACAGTATTTACACGAGGGTTTTTTTTTTTTTTGGCAGGAGTGCCTTAATCCGTCTCTATCGTTACGTCCATCATCCGTCTCTGTTTTGTTTTTTTCCCGCCTTGTCACTCGTCATCTGACCTCACAGACTAACCTCGCGACAACTGACACCTATACTGTAGGTATGCAGATGGCAGTTATCGCGAGGCTAGTTACAGAGCTCAGGTTGGAAATGTTTTTGTTTTTTTACTCCGGTATTATTGTTTTTTAATAACGCAGGTTAAAATACGTGAGATTTACAGGAAAATACTAATACGGGAGGACGGCGGGAAAGAAGGGTAAAATACGGGACTTTCCCGGCCAAAACGGGATACTTGACAGGTATGGTGGCAATACAGAGGTGGACTGTATTTTTACTTTCTACTCCAGTACATTTTTCAAGTATATATTTTATCAGTGTTTTTCTTTGAAAAAACTTTTAATTCATTACATTCCAAAGCATAATATATAATGTCATACTTTTTACTGAACTACATTTCATAAATAAAAGTTGTTGTTTTTTTTTTACCTTGAATATTTAAGTACATTAAAAAAAACATAGTACTTTCTTAGGTACAACCCCAAAATCAGAAAAAGTTGGGACAGCATGGAAAACGCAAATAAATAAAAAAAGAAGTGATTTCTAAATTTACTTTGACTTGTATTTCATTGCAGACAATATGAACACAAAATATTTCATGTTTTGTCTGGTCAACTTCATGTAATTTGTAAATATGCATCCTTTCCTATCATTCAGACCTGCAAAACATTTAAAAAAAAGTTGGGACAGTAAAACATTTACCACTTTGTAATGTTGCCATTCCTTTTCACAACACTTAAAAGACGTTTAGGGACTGAAGACACCAAGTGATGAAGTGTTTCAGGTGTAATTTTGTCCCATTCTTCCTGCAAACAAGTCTTAAGGTGGGCAACAGTACGGGGTCTTCGTTGTTGCATTTTGCACTTCAAAATGCACCACACATTCTCTATTGGAGACAGGTCGGGACTGCAGGCAGGCCAGGACTTTGTAATGTGTGCAGAACGTGGTTTTGCATTGTCTTGTTGAAATATGCATGGACGTCCCTGGAAAAGATGTCTTCTTGAAGGCAGCATATTATGCTCCAAAATCTCTATGTACTTTTCAGCATTAATGGTGCCTTCACAGAAGAGCAAGTTACCTTTGCCAAGGGCACTGACACAACCCCATACCATGACAGACCCTGGCTTTTGGACTTGTTGCTGGTAACAGTCTGGATGATCCTTTTCTTCTTTGGTCCGGAGCACACAGCGTCCATTCCTCCCAAAAAATACCTGAAATACTGATTCATCTGACCACAGTACACGTTTCCACTGTGTGATGGTCCATCCCAGATGCCTCCGAGCCCAGAGAAGTCGACGGCGCTTCTGGACACTGTTAACATAGGGCTTCCTTTTGGCACAGTACAGTTTTAACTGGCATTTGTGGATGTAACTATGTATTGTGGTACTTGACAAAGGTTTGCCAAAGTAGTCCTGAGCCCATGTGGTGATATCGCTTATAGATGAATGACGATTCTTGATGCAGTGCCGCCTGAGGGATCGGAGATCACGGTTGTTCAGCTTAGGCTTGCGCCCTTGTCCTTTACGCACTGAAATTCCTCCAGATTCCTTGAATCTTTTAATTAGGTTATGCACTGTTGAATGAGAAATATCCAAATCTCTTCCTATCTTTCTTTGAGGAACATTGTTTTTAAACATTTCAATAATTTTCTCACGTATTTGTTGGCAAACTGGTGATCCTCGGCCCATCTTTGCTCCTAAAGGATTAGACCTTTCTTGGGTGCTGTTTTTGTACCAAATCGTAATTACAATCACCTGTTGACATCACCTGTTTCAAATCACATCATTATTTAACCATTTTACCTCATTACTAGCCCTAAATTGCTCCTGTCCCAACTTTTTTTTAAATGTGTTGCAGGTCTGAATGACATATTTACAAATGACATGAAGTTGATCAGACGAAACATTAAATATTTTGTGTTCATATTGTCTGCAATGAAATACAAGTCAAAGTAAATTAATTTAATTAAGTATTAAATGATATTCAATATGAAACATAGTGCAGTGAAAAGTACAATATTATGTTTTGGAAGGTTGTGAAGTAAAAGTTTTCCAAAGAAGAACCCTGATAAAGTACATATACTTGAAAATGACTTGGTACTGTCCGCCTCTGTGGCAATATGACCCTAACACTAAAGCCATGTTTGCCAATCAGAAGCCTGGAAAAAAGGTTATTGCCGGTTCTGGTTCTGACTTAACAAGCCAAAATCTCCAGTTTCACTGTTCACGCGACAACACTGAAACCAATTTTTGGAATACTCTGGTTGCAGTGACCGGATACTGTGTTTACGTGTGGACGAACAGCCAAACGGCATAGAAAAAGCTGCAGTTTTGAAAATACCCGTGTTCGTCTGGACAATCAGCTCTCTAGTTCAGTCATCAGGACACTGATCAGGGAGTTGGCCATTTTAAAGGCAGTCTCGATCGCAGAATCCTTCCAGTGCACTGACACATTCACTCCCTAAAAAGTTACACAATGCACCACAAAACCCAGGGTGCATCGATGCTCCACATGTTCCCTTAAAATAAGTTCTGAAGCGTGAAACTTAAATCACATGAGCCAAGTGAGCCGGTTCTCGATACCCATCCCTAGGCAGCAGTGGTGCAAAATTACAACATGACCTCCATCAACTTTCTGCCCACAACAGCTGAAATGAGGGCTGAGCTCCTGAAAATAACAAAAGGTAATTATTTATTTGCAGCATCGGTTGTCAAACATGGCCTAACACTGTTTTTAAATACCTTCTTTAGATATTTGAACACGTGATCCGTTTCATTTCTTCACAGCCTCAGTTTCTCTTGACTTCCTGAACCCTTTACGGCAAAATGTGCCTATTTCGAGCACATTAGGTAAGAAAGCTCAAGTGGAACATAGAACATTCATTATACATGCTTATTTTAAACAAAACAACTAGTCAGAAGTAGTGTGATATTAGCATATGTAGTGAAGTGCTGCAGTTGGGTGGCATCTTCTCTGCGTGTGACTCCGCCCTAGCGGCTGTAGTTAATTAGCAGCTCATTCATACGGGTATATTAAGGTGGCTGTATTGTCACCCAAATATGGCGTTAATGTGTGACTGCCTTTCTAGCACGTCCTTTTTCTGCTGTCGTTCTGGTGTTCTAGCTGGAGGTGAGTGTGGTGACTGTCTGTGATGTGTTGCTCAAACTTACGGGACGTTAAACGGTTAACAGTGTTACTCGTGTCAGGTGCTGGGCTGTTTGCGAATAAGCGCACGTTGTGCTGAGTGTTTGCAGCTATTGACAAACGCGCCGTTTGCCGGAAATAACACCTGTTATACATACACTGCACTAAGCATCCCGGGCGTATTGCTGCTTGGCTTCCTGGTAGGTCTCTTTTCTGGCTTTCGTAGCCGCATTTATTTGAAGTAATATTATACATGTTAATGGGGTTTATCTGTGTATTCCAGCTTGCCTTTGTAATTCTTGTTCATCTCTTGCTGCCGGACGAATGGTGCGATCTCTACATGTTTGGTATGTGCGATCATTGTATAAACAGGATGATTTAATACGATGCATATTAGCTTATATTTAGGCTGTTTGCAGGTGAATTAAGTTGCTGGTATAAGAGCACCTGAAGACTGCTGCTCGGATTTGGACGTTCATGACTGCTGTTTTGTTCCTGATATTCTTTTTTTTTGTTTGTTTTGCTTTGGTTTGTTTTATTAACCAGTTTGAGTGTGTTTATTTTCATGTGAGCAATTGCAGCTTTGCTGGTGTTTGTTTTGCTCATTTATTTTGAGTTATTTTCCTTTATTTTTGTGTGATTTAATTTATTTTTCTTTATTACAAGGTGACTATTGCATTTATTCTTTTCCTGTATTTTGCTTGTTTCTTTTGGGTGCTGCCCTTGTATTTTTGTGTTGTGAATAATATTCCTTATTTTTATTAATTATTGAGTGATTCTCGACCTGTCTAAGTGGCTGTGGGTGATAACCGGCCTGTGAAGTTGGGACAGGTTGACCCTGGTCAAATTCTCTGTAACTGAGTGCAGGTTTGAATAGATCATCTGTTTGTCTGTTGCTGGTGTCTTGTAAATTGGGTACCCATGTGTAAAAGAGGATCATTATTTCCATTTTCTTTGTAATGTGTTTTTTTTTTGTGTGTTTCAGGCATTGTGAGTCCGGAGCAGGAGGGCTAAGTGCTCTATTTGGTGGTGGGTTCTGATGCACCGTGTGTGTGGTCCACGACCCATAGTGATTGATCTTGGTTGGCGTGAGTGTGCAGTGCAGTGCACGTGTGGGTGCTCCTTGACCATCGCTGATGTTTGCGTAGTCTGGCGCTAGCTCGTCCTGCTCCGGGTAGTCACAAGCCCTGATAAGCATTTCTGGTTATTGTGTGGTAATTATGATTGAGCCAAATTGCCTTGCATTTTAGTATTTTATCTTTGTCTAATAAAGAATATTTTTGTATTTTCATACCCACGTCTCAGTCTCTGTGTAACGGAGAATCGAACCTGTGTCCTTAATAGGATACTTCCCTGGCTTAGTGACCAGGGTGGCGTAGTCGATTCTTTTTTTCTTACTTTCAAAGTTTGTCAACGAACCTTCCGTGTGCCACATTTGGCGCAGTCGGCAGGGTCTCCTTTTTTTTGCATTAGAGCTGAGACGTGGATGTGTTTTTTTGTTTTTCTCCATTGAGTATTGGGAACAAGACAGCAGCGTGAACTGTGACTGTAGGTAACGTTTTGGGGTAGTTTCTCGTCCATTAGGTCTGGCAGAAATGGAAGACGAGTTGCAAGAGCTGAGGGAGCTTGAGCCCAATTACGAGCCGATAATATAAAGCTGCGGCAAGATCAAGCTCTTGCAGGGCCTTCGGACCTCGGCCATGTTTCCAATGTATCTGGCCCGTCGCTCGCCCCTCCTCCGGCTATTGATGCAGGTGCCATTTTTTCAGAAAGGTATGTTTTTATACCGAGGGACCGAAGGTGTCTTAAATTTAATGGTAGGTCTGGTGTAGGGATTAACGAATGGGTCGAGGAGGCACAGGCCTGTATGCGGTCCCGTCATTTGTCCATAGCAGACAAGGCTTTCTTTCTTTTTGACCATTTAGAGGGGGAGGCACGTGATGAAATAAAGTATAGGCCTGCCGGGGAGCGGGAAAATCCAGAGAAGATTATTACAGCGTTGAAAGAGTTATAAGGATGCTCCAAATCATATGTTGCCTTGCAGGAGGCCTTTTTCTCCAGGAGGCAACATGATGGTGAGACTCTGTTGGAGTTCTTCCTTGCTTTAATGAGCCTGTTGGAGCAAGTCAAGCAGCAATCGCCTACTGATATGCCAAATTCCGAAACCTTGCTTCGTGATCAATTCGTGGAGCATGTGGTTGATAGTGCTCTTCGCCGCAACCTTAAACAGTTGGTTCGTCGTCAACCTAGTGCCACTTTATTGGAGGTTCGCCGGGAAGCTATTAGATGGGAGCAGGAGGGCATGCTGGGGGGGGTAAGAGGTCGCAGTCATTCTCTCCCCTCGGCACATGGTTTTCAATACGGCGTACAGGGTGTTCGTCCGGGTGTTTGTGACTCTCCTCAGCGGTCGGAGATGGGTGAGTTGAGAGAGATGTTAAAATTGCAGCAGCAGCAGTTAACTCAACTCGCACAAAATGTAGCTCAGTTACAGGACCCCTTTCAGCGTTCTCGTAGTAATCCTCGCCCTTTTCGTAATGGTCCGGTCATTTGTAGAAGATGTCAACGGCCGGGCCATTTTGCACGGGAGTGTGACGGGGAACGTGTTCCGCTTCGGGTGCCTGCTTCTAGTAGAGAAGACCCTAGGGTCAGTGAGGGAGAGTCACATCATTCAGGCCCGTTATCGGAAAACTAGCGCCCGCCGAGTTGCAGAGTCACAGCTCGGTTGGGGGGAACATCGGCTCAGATGTGTTGCATATTCCGGAACCCATGTTAAATTTGATGTCCCCATGCCCTCATATTAACGCTCTCATGGGTGGCATTTCAGTACCGTGTCTGATAGATACTGGGTCTATGGTATCTACTCTTACGGAGAGTTGTTTTTTAAAGTATTTTGAGCCATGGGGACAGGAACGCCTTAGAACCTGTCAATGGTTGCAACTTAAGGCTGCGATCGGACTTTCCATTCCTTATATAGGGTATATGGAATTAGATGTTGAGCTTTGCGGGAAAGTAGTACCGAACTGTGGTGTGCTAGTAGTTAAAGACCCCCCGGGTGGTATGTGTGCTAAGGTCCCTGGAGTTTTAGGGATGAATGTACTGGGTAAGTGTTACCAGGGGCTTTTGGGACAACATGGTCCCTCTTTTTTTGAGTTTCCGCCAGTAGTGAATGCTCCGGTCTTTGTTGTCCGGGCATTGCAATATTGTCACCAGACCAGCACCCTTCCTCCAGTTGGGGAAACAGGTCAGGTTAAGACTCGTGGTCCTCGGGCATACCGCATACCCGGTGGCACCATTAAACTGATAGCCGCAACTTGTTCGGAGCAGTATTCCAATGTTATGGCACTCCTTGAACCTCCAGAATTAGGACTACCTATGGGGTTATTGGTTTCTCCTGCCTTGGTTCGAGTGGTTAAGGGTACTGTGTATGTTCCAGTGGTTAATGTTGGGGTCACGGATGTTTTGCTTTTCCCTCGCCGAGTAAAAGGCACTTTAACTAATGTGAATGTGGTCAGTTTGCCCCCAGGTGTTACTGAAGTGAAGTCTGCTTCCTGTCAGGTGTGGTCTATTGCTCCTGCCAGTATTCCAACTGTTCCAGGACAGATTGACGGGTTGGATTTGTCCCTCCTATCCGGAGAGGAGCAACGTAAGGTTAGGGCTCTCCTGGTGAAGTATCAGTCGGTATTTTCTGCTTTTGAAGGGGATTTGGGGTGCACCAATATTATTGCACATGACATTCCACTCATAGATGATACCCCGGTTCGACAACGATACCGTCGCATTCCTCCATCTGAGTATGAAGTGGTGAGAGCACATATTAATCAGCTGTTGGATGCTCAGGTGGTGCGAGAGAGCTGCAGCCCCTATGCCTCTCCAATTGTGTTAGTGAAAAAAAAGGACGGTAGTCTACGCATGTGTGTGGACTACCGTCAATTAAATTCTAAAACAAGGAAGGACGCATTTCCATTGCCTCGAATTGAGGAGTTGCTGGACGCCCTGACTGGTGCCCGCTGGTTTTCCACTTTGGATTTAACCAGTGGGTACAATCAGGTTCCTATGTCTGAGGGGGATAAGCCAAAGACCGCTTTTTGCACCCCATTCGGGTTATTCGAGTGGAATCGGATGCCGTTTGGGCTCTGTAATGCCCCCAGCACGTTCCAGCGACTTATGCAGCGGTTATTTGGTGACCAGCAGTGTCAATCGTTACTTTTGTACCTGGATGACATTGTTGTGTTTTCTTCCAGCACTTGGAGAGACTGGAGGTGGTCTTGAACAGATTGGAGCACGAGAGCCTGAAGGTTAAGATGGAGAAGTGTGCGTTTTTTCAGACAGAGGTGAGGTATTTGGGCCATATTATATCAGCCCAGGGTGTTGCAACCGACCCTGGTAAGATAGACGCTGTGGCTCAGTGGCGTCGTGCATCTAACGTCAGTGAATTGCGCTCATTTCTCGGGTTTGCCAGTTATTACCGGCGTTTTGTGGAGGGGTTCGCTAAATTGGCAGCCCCCCTGCATAGGCTGGTGGCTGAGTTTTCTCGTGAGAAACCAAAGTTTAAGAAGCGAACCGGGTTAAGTTTTGAGGGTGCTTGGGATGAGCAGTGCCAGTCAGGCTTTGAGAAATTAAAGGAGAGGTTAACCACGGCCCCGGTGCTCGCATATGCGGACTTCTCCTTACCTTTCATCCTGGAGGTGGACGCTAGTCATGGAGGGTTGGGGGCAGTCCTCTCACAGGAGTATGAGGGTAGGGTACGTCCTATTGCATATGCGAGTCGTAGTCTTAGGCCCACTGAGCGAAATATGGATAACTATAGCTCCATGAAGCTGGAGTTTCTTGCGCTCAAGTGGGCCATGACTGAAAAATTCCGGGAATATTTATTGGGTAACAAGTGCGTAGTTTTTACGAATAATAATCCTCTCAGTCATCTGACCTCTGCGAAACTTGGGGCGGCGGAACAGCGCTGGGCTTCCCAGTTGGGGGCTTTTGACTTCGAGATCCGGTATCGATCTGGAAGGAGTAATAAGAACGCTGACGCGCTTTCCCGGCAGAACCCATCAGAGCCGGGGGCAGTAAGTGAAATTTTCCCAGGGACTGTGGTCCCAGTGTCACTACGGCAAGCTGTAGAGATGGAGCCAGTTGTTGAGGCAGTACAGTGTGTGGTCACCACAATGCCTGGTTATTCAACAATTGATTTGGGTCGGTTGCAGGAGGAAGATTCTGTGATTTCTGAGGTTCTTACCTTTTGGAGGCGTAAGGCCTGTCCTGGGCCAGAGGAACGGCGACGTATGTCTACTCCGGCCGTGGCATTACTCCGTCAGTGGGATCGCCTGTTAGAGAAGGAGGGGGTACTCTATCGTAGGGTTAGAACTCCAAGTGGGGGAGAGGAGGTTAAAGGGGTGGTAAACCACGATTTCACTATTCTAACTTTAGCTAGCGTGTAATGTTGCTGCGTGAGCATAAACAACATCTGCAAAGTTACAACGTTCAAAGTTTAAAGCAAAGGGAGATATTTGCTTTTAAAGAAATCAGTTTCTAAGGACTACAGCAAACGGCCAGTAGGCGACTACACACATTCCTCCAGGGTTGGTGACATCAACAGCCCCAATATTTACATAAACCCCTCCTCCGAGAATATTAAATAAGGGGGGGGCGAGGCCATTTTGTATCGTGGCGCTGTTGTGGTATAGTTAGGCTGGAGTGGTGTTGCCGCGATGCCAAGGAAACGCTGTTATTTTCATCCGGATTGCAGGTCTGGGGTACTTGCTCTGTTCAGCCTTCCTTGTGGGACGGGGGTGCGTTGCAGAGCATTTAACATACAGCATGTTATATGCACGTGTGTTTGAGACGGAGGGGAACAGGTCTCAGATATATGCTGCCCATCATAAAGCACGAGACAGACAGGGTCGGAGGAGAAGACTGGAAAATGTGACATAATGGACAATATTCATCTGTATTTGCAATTCATGAGCCGCGGTTCATGCACGACGGGCTCGCGGCTCCCACTGCACATTTCACGGAGTGGAAAACTCCCCCAATCGTCGCGAGTTCAATGCCGGATTCACACACGTCAGCTGCGCGAGACACGTGCCAGTGCGTGGATGCACGACGGGCTCGCGGCTCCCGCAGCACATTTCACGGAGGAATTAGCTTCCACAATCTTCGCGAGTTCAGTACAGGATATGCACAACGGCATGTCCTGAAAGCTGGATTTACAAACAGAAGCTGTTTACGGGCCACAACCTGTAAGTCTGATTTATTTTTCATCGATGTGTTTTCCTGTAATATGTTGTAGCAAGGAAGTAAACAGATGACAGCGCTGTTCTACAAACCAGTCTGTTAAATGCTCATTCATACTTAACGTTATCCGACGAACACCTAACATTACAAACACTAACGTTAAAATCTCAACAGCGAACTTGGCATTAGTGTAAATGATTCTTTGATTAGAGCTTTTATGTGTTGTTTATCTACAGGCATGCTAAACATGCTTCTGTGTGTGATTTGGCTACTAGCAAAGCCAATGTTTAGTGTTCGTTTTGGGACAGATATTTGGCTATAATCGTTCTAAAAATACAAAAGTAACAGTGCCATTCAGTAGCGATCACTATAGATCCGCAGTCTTTACTCTTGAGGAATGAACAGGTTGAACAGGTTCTGCTCGATCATCTTCACTAAAATGTTCTGGTTCTGATTCGGGCTCAGATTGGTATGGTTTTATTGACGCCATTCTTTCTAATACTGACGCAAGCACAGCCTCCGGTGAGGGGCGTGACGTTTCCGACAAACGTGCACTGCGGTTAGCGAATCACAACACACTGGGCCAGCTAACCAATCTGAGCCCATCGCGTATTTTTGAGGGACTGGCTTCATACAACCCGGAAAGCATCAGACCGTTTTACAAGGAGGGACAGAGCAGTGTAGAATAAAGGTCAAATATATGAAAAAGAATGCTTTTTTTTTTTTAAACGAAGCATGAACACATGTTACAGTGCACCCCACAAACACAATCAAGCCTTCAAAAGAATGTGTTTTACCACCCCTTTAACCAGTTACTGTTGCCTGCTGTGTTGCAGCCTGATGTCCTCATGCAGTTACATCAACAACATGGGCATCAGGGCATCGAGCGCACCACCGAATTAGTCAGACAGCGATGTTACTGGCCGGGCTTGTCATCAGATGTGGAGCGGTGGTGTCAAGAGTGTGAGCGATGTCAGGTAGCTAAAGATTCACGACCTTTGGCTCAAAGTTTCATGGGTAATTTGTTGGCCTCTAGGCCTAATGAAATCTTGGCCATCGACTTTACGGTGCTGGAACCTTCTAGGTCAGGGATGGAAAATGTGTTAGTAATGACCGATGTGTTTAGCAAATACACCCTTGCCGTGCCGACTAGGGACCAGCGAGCGGAAACGGTAGCCCAGACCTTAGTAACCGAGTGGTTCTATAAGTTTGGGGTTCCCAGTCGCCTCCACTCTGACCAGGGGCGAAACTTTGAATCTCTCCTGCTCCGCCAGCTTTGCAGTCTATATGATGTGAGTAAGTCTCGCACCACACCCTATCACCCAGCAGGTAACGGTCAGTGCGAGCGCTTTACAACTCTGCACAACCTGTTGCGCACCCTACCTGTTTCCAGAAAGAGGGACTGGGTGTCTTGTCTTCCCCAGCTCCTCTTTTCCTATAATACTACCCCTCATCAAGTCACCGGGGAATCGCCGCATTTTTTAATGTTTGGTCAAGAACCCTGATTGCCCGTTGACTTCTTGTTGGGGGGGGGGGTACAGGAACCAGTGGCAGGGACGGTGCATGAATGGGTCCTCGAACATCAGACTAGGCTGCAGGTGGCATTTGAAGGAGCGCGGGAACGTTTACAGATGGTAGCTGCAAGGCGTAAGGAAAGGCACGATCAGCAGGTAAAGGATGCACCCCTGGCCGAGGGCCAGTTGGTGTACCTCCGTGACTACGGGGTAAGGGGTCGTCACAAGATTAACGATTTATGGAGTTCCGTCGTCTACCAGGTAGTGAGAGCCCCTCGAGAGGGAGGTGCGGTTTATACTATAGCGCCAGTGGGAAATCGGAATACAGTAAAAACTGTTCACCGTTCGCAGCTGAAGAGTCGGATCCAGAAGGAGTCCTTGGGCCCTGTTCCCACCAGTAACTTGAGTGATCCTGTGGTTCCTGGGTCAGTGCAGGAAGAGGAGGAAGAGGAGGTGGATCTGGTGAGGGTGTGTCCTGAGAGTTTCCCAGGGGGTCCCAGTGGTGTAAGGCTACTTTCACCAGAGCAAGTTGCTCCGCCAATGGCAGCAAGGTTTTCAGACCCGGTCCACATGGGAAGGGTGATTAGTCCCGAGGAAATTCGTAGTGTCGAAATTAGTCCTGTGGCTGAATCCGTGGGGTCGGAAGATGGGCCTGGGGGCAGCGAGGTTGGATTGCGAAGGACTGGAAGGGTGACTGCTGGTCGACATTCAAATCTCCATCACCTTCCTAGACCCTTGTTGGGGGTAGTGCCTTCAGTGTCCCGTTCTGTAACCGTGATGTTCAGACCTTGGATCTGAAGACTGTGGTTATTGTTTAGTTCATCGTCGGGGCGACGATGCAAAGGGGAGGGGTAGATTGTAGTGAAGTGCTGCAGTTGGGTGGCATCTTCTCTGCGTGTGACTCCGCCCTAGCGGCTGTAGTTAATTAGCAGCTCATTCATACGGGTATATTAAGGTGGCTGTATTGTCACCCAAATATGGCGTTAATGTGTGACTGCCTTTCTAGCGCGTCCTTTTTCTGCTGTCGTTCTGGTGTTCTGGCTGGAGGTGAGTGTGGTGACTGTCTGTGATGTGTTGCTCAAACTTACGGGACGTTAAACGGTTAACAGTGTTACTCGTGTCAGGTGCTGGGCTGTTTGCGGATAAGCGCACGTTGTGCTGAGTGTTTGCAGCTATTGACAAACGCGCCGTTTGCCGGAAATAACACCTGTTATACATACACTGCACTAAGCATCCCGGGCGTATTGCTGCTTGGCTTCCTGGTAGGTCTCTTTTCTGGCTTTCGTAGCCGCATTTATTTGAAGTAATATTATACATATTAATGGGGTTTATCTGTGTATTCCAGCTTGCCTTTGTAATTCTTGTTCATCTCTTGCTGCCGGACGAATGGTGCGATCTCTACATGTTTGGTATGTGCGATCATTGTATAAACAGGATGATTTAATATGATGCATATTAGCTTATATTTAGGCTGTTTGCAGGTGAATTAAGTTGCTGGTATAAGAGCACCTGAAGACTGCTGCTCGGATTTGGACGTTCATGACTGCTGTTTTGTTCCTGATATTCTAACTTTTTTTTTTTTTTTGCTTTGGTTTGTTTTATTAACCAGTTTGAGTGTGTTTATTTTCATGTGAGCAATTGCAGCTTTGCTGGTGTTTGTTTTGCTCATTTATTTTGAGTTATTTTCCTTTATTTTTGTCTGATTTAATTTATTTTTCTTTATTACAAGGTGACTATTGCATTTATTCTTTTCCTGTATTTTGCTTGTTTCTTTTGGGTGCTGCCCTTGTATTTTTGTGTTGTGAATAATATTCCTTATTTTTATTAATTATTGAGTGATTCTCGACCTGTCTAAGTGGCTGTGGGTGATAACCGGCCTGTGAAGTTGGGACAGGTTGACCCTGGTCAAATTCTCTGTAACTGAGTGCAGGTTTGAATAGATCATCTGTTTGTCTGTTGCTGGTGTCTTGTAAATTGGGTACCCATGTGTAAAAGAGGATCATTATTTCCATTTTCTTTGTAATGTGTTTTTTTTTTTTGTGTTTCAGGCATTGTGAGTCCGGAGCAGGAGGGCTAAGTGCTCTATTTGGTGGTGGGTTCTGATGCACCGTGTGTGTGGTCCACGACCCATAGTGATTGATCTTGGTTGGCGTGAGTGTGCAGTGCAGTGCACGTGTGGGTGCTCCTTGACCATCGCTGATGTTGGCGTAGTCTGGCGCTAGCTCGTCCTGCTCCGGGTAGTCACAAGCCCTGATAAGCATTTCTGGTTATTGTGTGGTAATTATGATTGAGCCAAATTGCCTTGCATTTTAGTATTTTATCTTTGTCTAATAAAGAATATTTTTGTATTTTCATACCCACGTCTCAGTCTCTGTGTAACGGAGAATCGAACCTGTGTCCTTAATAGGATACTTAATAGGATACTTAGTGGCATTTAGAGGCCTTTCATACTTCTTCCGCTATGGTACAGTAGGCTTGATAGGGTTAGCAAAGCATGAGAATGTGTCTTCTGCAAGTGGGTCAACAGCTGCAAGTATCCAAGGTACAGGCAAGCCAACCCGTGACTCACTGTATGCGTTTGTCTCTTGCTTTTGTTGGTGTGAAATCTGTTTTATTCTTTTTCTCACAGTATCTTGAAAACAATGGCGCTAACAAACAAGCTAATGTGTGAGTGTGTTTGAATATGTTTGCCTGGCTGTGATATGCAAGGATCAGAAAACATACAATTTGTTCAACATGATTGCTAAAGATTGACAGGATTTACTTTTGCTGAATGATGTTGGTGGAATAAGGGAATATGTAGGTATGTTAGATCAAACCTTCATTCTTCCATTGAAGCACTCCGTTAAAAAAAAAGGAACAAAAACAAAACATAACAAAAATATGTTCTAAGAAATTTTCTTCGACATTCATTCTTGTTAATGATCAAACAACCAAGAAGTTACGCTTAAGAAACGTTAAATGAACGTGAAACCCAAATGTTCTGGATAAAACATTCCATGAATGATGTTCTTTTGAGAAGAATGTTCCAGAAGACAAAATGTTAGCGATTGGTTATGGCAGATCCAGTGACTCTGGGCAGATCCAATAGCTTTAAACTTCAACAGAGTATCCGCCTTCAAGGAAGTTAACGCTTGTCAATGGAGAGTGGCCAGACTCGCTGTAGAAATTAAATTTACGAGACTACCAGGCTAGAACTTAATGCCTTTCTCCACTGATGTATGATGTTCAAAGCGTTTCTAAGTTAAAGATTTTTAGAAGGAAGCTTGAGACGGCAAACAGGAACATGGTTTGTATAACATTAGTAACACATTATTAGCTGTTTGATAATGTAGTCAAGCAAAAGGCTAATCATATTAGTTACTGTTATGGGTCTGACGTTGTAGAGAGCGATACATAAAACATTCTGATACATCGACTTGTAGACGAGTCTGTATAATTCACTCTTCCGAATCAGTCTAGTTCAAACATATATGAGTGAATTAAACCATGAAATCTTGTTTCTGTCCGAAACAGAAATACGATTATTTTTCTCACCCCATTGGCAGATCATTTTGTTTGTTTTAAGCAAAAACTCACTTCATTTAGATTTTTTCCCCCCAAAATACATGAAAAAATATCTTGTAATTTTACTTGTCTCGTAAATGCATCTTGATTTAAGAATTTTTAGATATTTGGACTGGAAACAAGACAAAAATACTAAATGAGAAGAGCATTTTTTGCAGTGAACTGACTGTTGTATTAGCTCTAACCCCAAAATCTCTGGGTCTGGTGGCATTAATGAGATGCTTTGACCGGCCTTTAACCACCAGATGGCACTAATTTGCAAAATTTTTCACAAGCTTTGAAAGCCTGTTTTTGCCATCACTAAGCAACAGTCTAACAACTTCCAGGAGGGGAACAAACATTTTCCCCCTTCCTTTTTCTAGATGTCTTTTTTTATAATCAAGACCCTGCCCTCAAATTCAAATAGATCAATGAAATTACAGGTTCATCAGAATCCAAATTAAAACTCCTCCAATTTATACACAAAGGGCCTTTTCAATCTAATCAGAATCTTTTCCCATCCTATTCATACTTCCTAACTGCACGCGTCCCCAGCCTAATACGAGGAGCGATGGTGATTTAGTTATTCATTGCAAAGTAGGTATGGATGTATGAGATTATGAAATGTACTGTTCCTATATGGAACTTTAAGATGGCAAATTGGGAAGCAAATAAGTTCCTTAGTGAGAGAAGATTAATTAGAGTTGATGAAGGGAATAGATGTGAAAAAGTGGTATTTTATATTAAACAGCAGACAAAGTTATTGGTAAAAATTTAAAAATCCTATTGGGGTTTTGTCTGTTACTGATTTTTCTAATTGCAGAAAATGTGACCAACAAACGTTTATGATTGTAACACGATAATCTTCACAAATGGACACAATTTTTATGAATTTTCAAGACCAAATACACTATATAGCCTAAAGTTTAGGGTCATCTGCCTTTACATGAACTTTAATGACATCCTATTCTTAATCCGTAGGGTTTAATGTGGAGTTGGCCCACCCTTGGCAGCTGTAACAGCTTCAGTTCTTCTGGGAAGGCTTTCCACAAGGTTAAAGGATTAGTTCACTTTTAAATAAACTCTTGCTGATAATTTACTCACCCCCATGTCATCCAAGATGTCCATGTCTTTCTTTCAGCAGTCGAAAAGAAATTAAGGTTTTTGATGAAAACATTCCAGGATTTTTCTCCATATAATGGACTTCAATGGGCTCCAAACGGTTGAAGGTCCAAATGACAGTTTCAGTGCAGCTTCAAAGTGCTTTAAACGATACCAGATGATGAATAAGGGTCTTATCTAGCCAAACCATCCGTTTCTGCGAGAAACCGAGCAGTATTTATGCTATTATTTTACCTCTTATCAGACGAACGTGATTATCTCTTGTAATGTATTGACTGACTATGGAAATAGTGAGGTTCCTTTAAGAGGCTAAGAGCCTGGGGAGGGCGTGGCTGTTGGGGGGATATATGGTTTTTGGCCAGCATGTTCACTGGTGTTGACTGAGCTAGATGTACGTTGATGTTGCTTTGTTCAGTAAAGATTCACGAGCTGACAAACGTTTCCTCATGTTATTCAAGTATACTACACTGGCGACGAGCGGATTCGGACCGACTGAGTGCAGATAAGTTCATATGGTGCGACTTTTCAAGTGAGTGAAATAAATTGCCACCTGGAAGCGAACATGACTACACTCGGCCGTATTGAAGAGTTTGACGAATGCTCGAGTAACTCTTTTGAAGAATACACAGAACGACTGGAATGTTTTTTTCATGCAAATGATATTGAGGATGATGCAAAAAAACGCTCCGTGCTGCTCAGTGTGTGTGGTGCAAAAACGTATTCCACGTTACGTTCAGTGCTTGCCCCAACGCAACCCTCTACTGTGTCTTATGCAAACATTGTTGCTGCCTTAAAACGCCATTACAGCCCAGCGCCATCAGAGATTGTTCAACGTTTTCACTTTCACAATTGTAAACAGAAACCTAATCAAAGCATTTCAAACTACATTGCTGAGCTTCGACGTTTGTCTGTGCACTGTGCTTTTGGGGATCAGTTAGAAGCAATGCTGCGTGATAGAATCGTGTGCGGCGTTATGGATGAAGCGCTACAGCGACGCCTGCTGGCTGAAACTACACTAACATTTAAAGAGGCAGAAGACAAGGCACTAGCTGCTGAAACAGCATTGTTAAATGCTCGCCTACTTCGTCAACATCAAAACGAATCACGGCTGGAGGACGATGTTCATTATGCAACCCATGCGCATGCATCAGTACATAAGACAGCAGTTTCGAATGGAAATCCTACACGTGACAAGCCATGCTTCCGATGTGGTGGTCAGCACACCCCGCAAAGCTGTAGGTTTTCCACTGCTGTGTGCCATTACTGTAAAAAAAGAGGGCACATATCTCGTGTATGTTTAACAAAGACTAAACATGGTACTGACAAAGATGCAACCAGCTCAGAAGAACGTTACACCAACATTATAACACGCAAGGAAAATAATGAATACTCTGTTTACAGCACCACTGCTAAAGCAGAAAGAGGGGGGCAGAGGCCATATCTGGCCACTGTTATATTGAACAAACAAGCACACACAATGGAAGTGGATTCAGGAGCGGCCTGTTCCTTGATTAGTGAGCATACCTATCATTCATTGTGGCCTTTCCAACCCCCTGAAATACATGCAAACAATGGAATACTTAAGCAGTGGTCACAGGCAACCTTGGAAGTGAAGGGAAAAATATTTGTGGAGGTAACGTACAAAGGAACACGAAACACACTGCCTTTGTTTGTCATCCAGGGCCAGGGCACTAGTCTGTTGGGACGGGACTGGTTTGATGCCCTGGGAATATCAGTGGAAGGAGTACACAGTGTACAGCTGCAGTCCATAGAGAAAATACTGACTGAATATTCAGAGGTTTTTCAGGACATTGGGGTTTGCCGGACCCCCCCGATCTCTATTGACATTGATTCCACAATTACTCCACGTTTCTTTAAGGCCCGCCCAGTTCCTTTTGCTTTACGGCCCCAGCTGGACGAGGAGTTGGACAAATTGGTGGCTCAAGGAATCTTTGAACCTGTTCGCCATGCAAAGTGGGCCACACCTATAGTGGCTGTAGCAAAAAAAGATGGGGGTTTGAGGATTTGCGGTGATTACCGCTGTACTGTGAATACAGCTGTTAAGCCTGACGTGTACCCTATACCCACAGCATCTGAGCTGTTCTCGAAGCTAGCTGGAGGAGTAGTTTTCAATAACTTGATTTGAAACAAGCTTATCAGCAGCTTCCAGTGGATGATGACGCAGCCGACTTACTGACTATTAGCACTCACCGTGGGCTTTTCCGGACTCGATTTTTGCAATTTGGGGTGTCAACAGCCGTTTCAATATTTCAAAGATTTATGGACAATTTGCTCGCAGGAATTCCAGGAGTCCAGCCATACCTGGATGACATCCTGATTTCGGGCAAAACCATGGAAGAACACAACGCACGGCTACAAGCCGTACTGAAGTGCCTCGCTGAAGCTGGGCTGCGACTAAAAAAAGAGAAAAGCATGTTTGCTGCTACTCAAGTGGAGTTCTTGGGGTTTAGAGTGGATAAAGATGGCATCAAGCCAACCCGTGAGAAAGTGGAAGCTATCCAAAATGCTCCGCCCCCACAGAACAAAACAGAACTTCAGGCATTCTTGGGGCTGCTTAACTTTTACAGCTGTTTTCTTCCCAATAAGGCCACCGTCCTGGAACCCCTGCACCGCCTTCTAGACCAGTCTGCTACGTGGCAGTGGGGAGCGAAGCACAAGATGGCCTATGCTCAGGCAAAAGAGTTGCTGCAAACGGATAAAGTGCTGGTGCACTATGATGAAAAGAAACCCTTGGCAGTAGTTTGCGACGCCTCACCCTATGGGCTTGGTGCTTTATTATTCCACATGGAATGTGACGGCCAGGAGAGACCCATTTGCTTTGCTTCCAGAACAATGACCACCACTGAGCGGAATTATACCCAAATTGATAAGGAAGCAATGGCAGTTGTTTTTGCAGTCAGAAAGTTCCACCAATATCTCGCAGGCCGCCATTTTGTGATTTTTACAGACCACAAACCCCTGCTGGGACTCCTGCACCATTCCAAGCCAATGCCTGCCATCCTTTCACCACGGATGCTGCGTTGGAGTTTGATCATTGGATCTTACGACTATGAGCTGTGCTACCGACCGGGCAAACAAATGGGCAATGCTGACGCCCTGAGTCGCTTACCCTTGCCTGCATCTGGTGCTATTACACCACCACCATTGGAAGTGTTGCTACTTGAAATGGTGCCAGAAGCACCCATGCATGCTGAGCGAATTGCTAACCTTACACTAAAGGACTCTGTCATGGCACGAGTAATGCGCTGGGTGCTGCATGGGTGGCCGGCTGATGTAATGGATAGCCGGTTCAAACCATTCCTTTTGCGCCGCCATGAACTCTCTGCACATAAGAACTGTTTGCTATGGGGAAGCCGTGTGGTTGTTCCCTGCTTGGCGAGGAGAGAAATACTGGCTATGTTGCATGACGCGCACCCGGGCATTGTACACATGAAGGGACTCGCAAGGAGTTATGTGTGGTGGCCGGGCATGGACCGAGACACTGAGGAGACTGTTAAAGCATGTGAAACCTGTCAGATGTCACGTCATGCACCTCCTAAGGCAAAAGTTCACCCTTGGGAGTGGACAACAAAAAGATGGTCCCGGCTGCATATTGACTTCGCAGGCCCTTTTCAGGGCAAAATATTCCTCATAGTGGTTGTTGCACATAGCAAGTGGCTGGAGGTGTCTCTGATGAGTTCCATGTCATCATCGACCGTCATCAACACACTGAGACTGCTTTTTGCCACACATGGGTTGCCCGACGTTATAGTGTCAGACAATGGTGCTTCGTTCACCTCTGCAGAATTCCAAGAATTTGCCAAGCGCAACGGCATTCGACATGTCACTACAGCACCTTATCACCCAAGCTCAAATGGTCAAGCTGAACGCATGGTGCAGACTACCAAGGAGGCCCTGTCTCGCATGACCAAGGGCGAGTGGCAGACCAGACTCGCTCGTTTCTTGTTGTCACAGCACGTCACACCCAATTCATCAACTGGGAAAAGTCCTGCTGAGTTGCTCATGAATCGGCGACTCACCACTGCACTGGATCGTCTGCACCCTGATCATGATGGTGATATGCTTCGCAGACAGGAGCTGAATGCTGAAAAATGCCCTGGCACAGTCCGAGAGTTTAAACCTAAGGATTTGGTGTACATGAGAAGCTACTCCAGAGATTCTAAGTGGATGCCTGGAATCATTGTGGATGTCACAGGTCCCCTGTCATACAAGGTCAGAGCGGGTGATGGGCAAATGCACAGACGACATGTTGATCAGCTGCTGGACAGGACGGCACCCTTGTCCGACCAATCAAGGCCTGAGCCGGATGGCTATACTGTCCAGCCACCTGAGTCCCCAGGGGCTGAAATGCTTGAGTTACCGCCGCCTGCGTTAGATGTGGGAAACCCTGATGTTGACATTACTGGAGCTGGAATTGAGGGCATGTCTGCTTCCCCTCATTCTCGGAGGTACCCTGTAAGAGAGCATCACCCTCCAAGAAGATTTTCAGACTTTGTGGACTGGGGAAAAGGGGTGTAATGTATTGACTGACTATGGAAATAGTGAGGTTCCTTTAAGAGGCTAAGAGCCTGGGGAGGGCGTGGCTGTTGGGGGGATATATGGTTTTTGGCCAGCATGTTCACTGGTGTTGACTGAGCTAGATGTACGTTGATGTTGCTTTGTTCAGTAAAGATTCACGAGCTGACAAACGTTTCCTCATGTTATTCAAGTATACTACATCTCTGAGCTCCGCCATAACTTCCTCTAAGTGAGGTCAAAATACGAGCGTGGTCATAGATGTATATGTAGATGCCTCATTAGCGCTTGCACGGATCAGTAGAATGAGGAATCTACGATCGATATATCTATGACCACGTTCGTATTTTGACCTCACTTAGTGGAAGTTATGGCGTAGCTCAGAGATGATCACGTTCGTCTGATAAGAGGTAAAATAATATTATAAAGGCATAAATACTGCTCGGTTTCTCGCAGAAACTGATCGTTTCGCTAGATAAGACCCTTTTTTCATTGTTTGGTATTGTCTAAAGCCCTTTGAAGCTGCACTGAAACTGTCATTTGGACCTTGAACCGTTTGGAGCCCATTGAAGTCCATTATATGGAGAAAAATCCTGGAATGTTTTAATCAAAAACCTTAATTTCTTTTCGACTGCAGAAAGAAAGACATGGACATCTTGGATGCCATGGGGGTGAGTAAATTATCCGCAAAAGTTTATTTAAAAGTGAACTAATCCTTTAAGGAGTGTGTTTATGGAAATTTTTGACCATTCTTCTAGAAGCTCATTTGTGAGGTCAGGCACTGATGTTGGACGAGAAGGCCTGGTTCTCAGTCTCCGCTCTAATTCATCTCAAAGGTGTTCTATCGGTTTGAGGTCAGGACTCTGTGCAGGACAATCAAGTTCCTCCACACCAAACTCACTCATCCATGTGTTTATGGACCGAAGCTTTGTGCACTGGAGCGTGGAATTTACCTGTTCGGCTGATGATGTTTAATGTCTGACAACCTCTGTAGTGCCACTTATAGACAGCATCTGCCTTGTTCAAGACAAATAAAAGCTTTACAATATCAGTTGGTCTTACTGATGTATTTAGAATAACATTTTAAATATCTTGAGCTTGTGTTCACCACAGACCTTATTTCAGGCATTTAACCAAAAACCCACTCAAAAAAGTACTTCAGTTGAAACCAGAAGTGTTAAAATGCTAACATTTGGCCAACAAAATTACATAATTCCTGCAGCACAAGTATAAAACTCCATTCTTTTTTTCTATAGGGAAATCGATTTTTAACAGTAACTTACAACCGGAAAAAATGGCGTTTGGGGGGTAAAAAATTTGTTTTTTTTTTGCTCTAAAATTTGGCTATACAAATTCCTGGGTCTAAATATCACATAATTGGGGTTATTTCAACCCGCAGGCATGGAAAAACAGCCTAATTGAGGTGCTTCCTGGTTCGGCTTGAAACACGCTCTATAATCACAGCCCAATGGAGCAGTATCAGACTCATATTCTGACTAGAATTGAATATGACAACGTTAGGCTAAATTATTCATGGAATTGTACATTTTTCCCCCCTCATTAAAGCTGTCAAATTCAGTCTTGTCATCACCCTTTTGTCTTTTTGTCAGATAGTTTTTTTGCTTTAAAGTTCCCCTATTATGGATTTTTTTTTAATTATCTTGTGTGTAACAGTTCTAAGTGAATGAAAAAATATGCTGCAAAGTTTTAAATCTGAAAGTGCACCATATATAAAGTTATGTCTCTCAAAAGTAAGAGTCGACTCTGAGTCAATTAAATGAATGGTTGTTTTTAACGAATCCCAAGCCACTTCGTTGTGATGTCAAGACGAATCATTAGCATATTGCCTGTCCACTTATTGCGCGCAGACATCCGGGAAAACTTGAACCACCTCAAACACTGTAGCGGATACTGAGTAGCATCTCTGAGAAACGTCCTGCTCAAGGTTCGAGTTGAATAACTAGTTCTTCCAATGTTTCATTGATTTCGGACTCGCGCTGGGATTGTTGTAAAATTGACGTCATCGTTACTGTCTTTACAGTGTGTACTATCGCTGAGCTTTAGGAAGCCTCCGGACAGAGCTTTGTACCTCGCTTAATACATCTGAGATTATTTGACAGATCCCAGGGCCCGTATTCATAAAGATTCTAAGAGTCCTCTCAGAAAACTCAGAATTTATCTTAAAACCTTTTAAGTAGGAGTCTTAGCTTAAGAGCTATTTGGGACCGATCTGAGAGCAACTCTGAGCAAGGAAAATACAAAAACGTTTATCTTAGTGAAGAGGCGGGGCTGACCCCGTTGCTACGTATGACACAGTCTTTTAAAGACTGTGATTGGTTGGTTGTCCAAAAAGGGGAAAAAAGGAGCGCTTTTAAGTAAAGGGTCTATTCTAAGCCTTCACTTTTAAATTACAAGCGCAAATTGTCGTATTTTACCATTTTCTCTCACTCACTCACTCACTCACTCACTCACTCACTCACTCACTCACACTATATATATACTATAATATATACTATATATAATATATCAATCCTTTTATTATTTACCATGCTGTTAATTTCCTATAAGGTATATGATTGGCTTAGAATTATAAACATTGTTCCACTCTTTCCAATAACACTGATTGCTGGCATGTCTATTTAATTGGTGGTTTGAAAGTCGGGTTTAATGCAACAAACATGATCCCTGCACGATCTAATCTATAGCGTCTTAAGTCACTGTCATCCATCGTCTGCAACACATTTCTTCTCCCTCTTCGCCATTTTCTCCGCTCTTAAAGGTGAACTATGTAGGATTTTTGCAGTAAAATATCCAGAAACCACTAGGCCAGTGTTATATATTTTGTTCAGTTGAGTACTTAGAATATCCCAAATGTTTTAAACTATTTGTAAATCGTGAGAAAATTGCTATTTTAACCAAGGAATCGGGACGTGTGAGCTATGCGTGTGAGGGAGTCGCCTGTCGATTGCGTCATATCTGCGTCACCCTCGGTCTCCGGTTTTATTCAGTGAAACACTTTACTCTCACTGCATTGTGAACAAGTGTCATAGCAGCCGCCGAGCGAACGTCATAACTTCCTTTTCAACACACTCAGATATATCTAATACGATAAACAGAGTTGGGTTACCTCAGACTCATGACTGGAAAAGAGGAAGTAGCGCCGGCAACCGTGTCATAATAAAAGTCCCGCCAGCGACTATGCCATAATAACAGTCCCGCTCTTCAATCGCTCCTGCGGCCTTGCTCAACTCCACAACACTCGCTCCTGCTCTACTTCAGACTACAGTAATGTTAATAATCGCATCCATGAACATGATTTCTGCCCGAGTCCTATCCTGACTGTTTTCCACCGGCTGTGAGGTGAAGACCACATGTCCCGAGATTCTGCGCTCAAACGTGCCGTCATCAAACTACGCCTTTGTTTTGAACAGGCGACCTCTAGTGGACGGAAAAGTTACATAGTGTAGCTTTAAGCCTCTTAAAAGTTCCTTGTCCGTGGTCCTAATAAATTTGACCTTAAGACCTCTTTTAAGGGTTAAGATGCTTTCTGAATTACTTTTTTCTTTACTAGGATTTTTTTGTTAATTTTAAGAGTAAACGCCCACATTTCTAAGAATATTCTTAGAATTTTGTCACTAGGAGCTACTCTTTGCATTAAGATTCTTAATGAATACGGGCCCAGATCTTTTAACCGTGAAAACTGATGTCTGGCTAATTTGGTTCTTCAAACTTTGCGGATTGGATTATAATATCTGGATTAAGTTATCTAAGATTACTGCACGTTCTTGTGTTCCCTGAAGAGGGCAGATGAATCGATGCAATGCAGCGATTGGCTGGCGTCAAGTCAATGTAATGACATCATATAATTAAAAAAGCCACCTGGCAAAAAACTTGACAAATAAAAAAAAAACATTTCTGGACCTTTATAAGGAAACAGCCAAACAAAAAAACCAACATAAAAGTTATTATAGAAAAATTAAATGTGCGGGTTTTTTTAAACATGATTCCCAATTATTTATATTCATGATTTTATAGTATCTGTACACCCTTTACATTTTTATTTCAATGTTGCAATTAGCAATTCATGTCATTTTTAAGTCAATTTGAAGCAGATTTGTTACGTGACAGCATTAATTAAAGTTTCTTAAGGGCCAAGATCAAGTTATCTGCATCTCTTGCGCTGCATCAAGCCATCCCATAATATCTGTCACCACTCAAATTAATGCACGGCTCAGATTAACTGTACAGCATGTGTGTAAGGCCCTGTCCACACGAACAAGGGTATTTTCAAAACCGCAGCTTTTTCTACGCGGTTTGGCTGTTCGTCCACACGCAAACGCAGTATCCGGTTACTGAAACCGGACTTTTTTGAAAACTCTGCCCAGGGTGAAGATTTTTAGAAACAGCGTTGTCGTGTAGATGGTGAAACCGGAGATTTCGGCTTGTGAAGTCGAAGTGCGCGCCGTTCTCTCCCTTGTTTGATATCAGATTGTGCGCCGTTATCGCTGTAGTTTACATGAGTGGAGTCTATGCAATGGGGGACGTAGCTTTTTATAACTCTGCTAACAGCGCTTATCACATTTATACAGATCCATGCACAGTTATCTCACTGTATTGCAGAACAGAGGCGCCAGAATGCAATAATTAGGGTGACTATATTTTGATTACCGAAAAGCAGGACACTCGGCATTGAGATACTCAAATGATACCCAAAGATTCCTTCTTAATTTCAATACATTTAAAGTATGCCCCCTCTGTATGGATAGAAAATTATTATATTAGGGCCAGGACAGGACTTGAAAACAGGACATGTCCTGGGAAAACAGGATGTTTGGTCACCCTACAAGAATACAACATAGTAAGGCAAGTGTGTACCTGTCACTGAGTCCAGTAAAGGAACTTGCAGAAGGGTTTAACTGAGCCCATGGCATCCCTCAGTGCATCGGTGCCGTGGATGGGACCCATGTGGAAATCGGGCAGCCAATCATAGCGTGGTTTTGCGTTTTCATGTGGACAGAGATTTTTTTTAAATTGTGCTTGTGTGGACGTGATTGTTTTTTAAAATGGAGGAAAAACTCTGGTTATAAAAATACCAGTGTACGTGTGGACTAGGCCTAAGACTACAATAACATTATAAAGTAATTATTCCATCACAAATAAATCTTTCAATCAAGCGGCTGTGTCTATAGCAGGGATCCTCGAATCTGGCCCAGGAGATCCACTTTCCTGCAGAGTTTAGCTCTAACCCTAATCAAACACACCTGGACATGCTAATCAATGTCTTCAGGTTCATTAGAAAATCACAGGTAGGTGAGTTTGATCAGGGTTGGAGATAAACTCTGCAGTGCATTGGCCCTCCAGGGCAAGATTTGAGGAACCCTGGTCTATAGTATTATACACATTATAATATTATTTTCAAATACATTTTTGGTAACACTTTACAATAAGGTTTCATTAGTTAACATTTGTTACTGTATTAGTTCATCTTTGTTCATGTTAGTTCACAGTGCATTAACTAATGTTAACAAGATTTAATAAAGTATTAGTAAATATTGAAATGAACATTAACGAAGAAGTGCATTAGTTTATGTTAACTAATGAATCCTTATCGTAAATTGTTACCACATTTTTATATTATTATTATTATTTAAAATTAGTATTGCCCCTAGATCAGTAAGGAAATCTTGTAATAAAGTAGCAGTGGCTGGGACAGATTTTAAGTATGAACGGTCCCTAAAAAGATGCAATCTAATCCTGTTTACATGAAATAAGCTGCTTGCGAGTAGGTTTAAACTTGCGAACCTGTTGCCAAGACAGAAAATCCAGGATGAGCTTTGAACAATCCAAGATCACAGAGTTAGCGACATACGAAGAATGGACCCCTGTCAGGAAGCATTATAAAATAAAAAACGGAGTGTCTATTTAAACACTAAGTGCAAACGGCCGCCTTGTTGGCAAAGGCTATTTACACTAACACCTTCCTTTTGTCTGGTTGGACCAGACAAAATTACTTAAAGGGGTGGTAAAACACGGTTTCACTTTTCTAACTTTAGCTAGTGTGTAATGTTGCTGTTTGAGCATAAACAACATCTGCAAAGTTACAACGTTCAAAGTTTAAAGCAAAGGGAGATATTTGCTTTTAAAGAAATCAATTTCTAAGGACTACAGCAAACGGCCAGTAGGGACTACAGACATTCCTCCAGGGTTGGTGACATCACCAGCCCCAATATTTACATAAACCCCTCCTCCGAGAATATTAAATAAGGGGGGGTGAGGCCATTTTGTATTGCTGTGGGGAAGAGTTGTTGTGGTATAGTTAGTCGGCTGGAGTGTTGTTGCCGCAATGCAGATGAAACGCTGTTATTTTCATCCGGATTGCAGGTCCACTTTGTTCAGGGAGTTAGGGATCAATGATTAAAATTTATTTTTAACTCGGTCCCTCACAATAATAATAATAATTATTATTATTATTGTGCTGCACATTTTACGGAGGAAAGCTTCCACAAACTTCGCGAGTTCAATGCAGGATTCGCACAACGGCTTGTCCTGAAAGATGGATTTAAAAACAGAAGCTGTTTACGGGCCACAACTTGTAAGTATGATTTATATTTCGTCGATGTGTTTTCCTGTAATAGTTTGTATTGTTAATTGTACGTTGTAGCAAGGAAGTAAACAAATGACAATTTGATTTGGCTACTATAGTAAAGCCAATGTTTAGTGTTCGTTTTGGGTAGTTCTTGCGACAGATATTTGGCTATAATCGTTCTAAAAATACAAAAGTAACAGTGCCATTCAGTAGCGATCACTATAGATCCGCAGTCTTTACTCTTGAGGACTGAACAGGTTCTGCTCGATCATCTTCACTAAAATGTTCTGGGTCCGATTCGGGCTCAGATTGGTATGGTTTTATTGACGGTTGACGCCATTGTTTCTAACACTGACCAAAGCACAGTCTACCGGTAAAGGTAAGGGCCGTGATGTTTCAGATAAACGTGCACTAGGCGGTTAGCGAATCACAACACACTGTGCCAGCTAACCAATCTGAGCCCATTGCGTATTTTTGAGGGACCGGCTTCATACAACCCGGAAACCATCAGACCGTTTTTACAAGGAGGGACAGAGCAGTGTAGAATAAAGGTCAAATATATGAAAAATAATGCAATTTTTTTTTTTAAACGAAGCATGAACACGTTACAGTGCACCCCACAAACACAATCAAGCCTTCGAAAGAATGTGTTTTACCACCCCTTTAAGATGCTGCACTGTCAACAGTAGCAATAGTGTAGGGGTAAGGCACGCAACAGAAAGTTTTGACGCAAATCGACCCGAGTTCGAATCCGCCTTTTCCCAAACTTGCTCTACTCCCTTTTCTCATCACATATCAGATCGGATGTATTTTCAATAAAAATCAAGACAATAGTTGTGTTTAGGGTTAGATGTAGGGGGGGCTTTATCGTCCCAATAAGGCGGCATCCATTTCATAATTTTAATGAATACAATAATTTACACTCTGACATTATTGCATACGTGTAATGCACAACAACACTGAGGTGCAAATAGTATCTGCCACTATGTAAAAGTATAAATGTATCATCTGACTACTCTTTAAACTTATTGCAAGAAAATAACTGCTGTTTACACTAAGTGAAGATAGCAGTATCACTCTTTCTACTTAGTGAAAATAGCATCTACAGCTAAGAAAATATGCTTTTTTCAGTGTAAATAGAATCTAGTTGCTATTTGTACTTGGTGTAAATAGCCGCTGCCGATAAAAAAGGCAATTCCCTCTTTAATGTCGCTTCTTTGTGTTTTTTCTTCAGTGTTGTGGTGTTCGCATCCCTTGAATCCATTAACTGCAAACATTTATCTTCCTGTGGTGAACTTTTCATTCATACCTCACTGCTCCACTTTCAGATGTGTAATTCATTATGCGCTAGATTCTGGGAGTGAAATCTCTGAGCATGTGAAGTTCTGGACAGTCGTTTTTATCAAACCTTTTCTCCTGTATCCACTTGGAGGCGTTTCTGTGAGTCGGGAGTCCCCACGGAGAGATAAGCCTCTTTAAAGTCAGGGGCCATGTTATGGGGACCTACACACACATATACCAGTGTTGTGCCAGTTCACAGCTTTTCTGAACTAGTTCAAGTTCAGTTCATACATGCTCAAAGTGAACAGTTCACGTTCAAAGTTCACAATTTTAATTCTGAACTAGTTCAAAGTTCAGTTCATTTTACTTTTTTCGTGAGATATTCAAATAAATACTTTTTTTCACACTACGAGCTAGAAATCACTATACGTTCCTTGAAGCTGCTCATTGTAGACATTTGCTCATGACACTGCAATTGTGGGTTTCTTACCAGGTGATGAAACTTGCAGCAGTACAGACAAGGTAGACCAGTTCTATACTTAGTGCAATGAAATCTACCAGCATTTAATTTAAAAAAGAATATATAATATGAAATATGTATATATTATTTGATATATATGATATTATATATAGCCTACATATGTGTGTGTATGAAATGAGCAAAACTCTTGAATGAAGGTAATGAAGGCAAAACTCAAAGGCACAAAAAACTTCCACTAGCCATTTTTTTTAAAATTGCAGCGCTTTCTCTCACTCTCGTCTTTGGTCTGTCTCTCTCTCTCTCTCTCGCTCCTCTAGCCCTCCGCGCTCTCGTCGTTGCCTGCTACGCGGCGTTGCTATGCCTACCCCGCTCTGCTGCAATTCATCACGGGTAACGTTGCGCGGAAGCCAATATGCTATTCAACTATTCTCAGCCGGACACTACGTTGCCCGCAATGCATTGCGCACACAATGTCAAAACCATTTCTGTCTGGTGATACATGATTTAAGCGGCACCAGCGAGAATACAGGAGGGAGGACCTTTCTCTCGTTGCGTTTCAAAAGAGAAAACAGATGTCACTCAGTTTTCAATGGAAAACAAATTCCAACGTTCATTTACAGTGATGTCTGCCGTTCATGACACATAATGTGAACTAATTCACGTTCAAGTTCTTTATTAAAAAATGTGTTGCGTTCAGTTCAACGTTCACGAAAAAATGAGCGTGTTCAATGAACGCGTTCTTTTGAACTCGTTCACGCACAACACTGACATATACAAGCCCAGCAGATGGGGAGCCTTTGTGGCCTAATTGTGCAACTTGGCCCTAATCCCAGACTGAACCCTGAAAAGAAAACATCTCATGTGAAGAGAATGTGTTTTCCTCCGAGCCAACAAAACATTTGTACAGATTGCTCTCTTTTTTTTGGTGGGGGGTGTTGCTGGTCTTTTTTACAACCCCATATTTATTTCTTTAAATATACTTAACCTAAAACCATGGCGTTACATTACAGGACGGTGCTAATTTCTGTCTGTGGAAGCTTTACAGGAGTCATTTTTCCGTGGCAGTGAGAGAGAAAGTCTCCTCTATTCTCTGTGATATCGGTGAGAAATCAGAGAGCAGTTGTGAGATTCATTTCTGAGAGGGGAGAGATGGAGAAATGAAACACAATGAAGCTGGCTGTTAAGGATAGCGTTCACCTTCACTTAAATCTCTTGATGATAATATAATGATATTTATCATCACTTTTTAGGGTGCTTTCACACCTGGCTCGTTTGACGCATTCTCTCCCTTAGTTCAGTTAGTTTAGTCAAGTCAAGTCAACTTTATTTATATAGCGCTTTTTACAATGCAGATTGTTTCAGAGCAGCTTCATGGTGTTAAACAGGAAAACAATGCAACAGAATTTGATTTGGCTGTACAGACGCTCCTGAGAAACCGGTGATGTCATCAGCTCATTTCAATTATCATACAGTGACAATGCGAGCGGATCAGTGATATAGTTTATATAGAGTTGGATTTATTTGGATATTTTAGTTGACAATTTAGTGTCCCCAACTGAGCAAGCCAAGCCAAAGGCGAAATCAAAACTTCATCAGGTGGCCTAATGGAGAAAAATAAACCTTGGGATCTTTAGGCATATATGAACACAGCAATTACACTCGGATCCGCACAAAAAAGATCAGTCCGATATCCCCTGATATTCCATCAACAATGGTGAACGTTGCGTTACTATTGATGCACATAGCTTTGCGATCCTACATGAAAATCAACACACAGCGAATCCAACGCATTCGTGCAGCTCGCCGTAATTTGTATAGACTGAGATTACAATCGAGCAGCTATTAGTTTGATTAGCTGCTATTTCAGTGGCACTGGCTCCCTATTAAACATTGCATACATTTTAAAATCTTGCTTATTACTTACAAAGCACTAAATGGTTTAGCTCCCCAGTACTTGAGCGAGCTCTTAACACATTATACTCCATCACGTCTATTGCGGTCTCAAAACTCTGGTCAGTTGATAATACCAAGAATATCCGAATCAACTGCAGGCAGTCAATCCTTTTCCTATTTAGCACCTAAACTCTGAAACTCTTCCTAACATTGTTCGGGAAGCAGACACACTCTGTCAGTTTAAATCTAGACTAAAAACACATCTCTTCACTATGGCATACACATAAAACACTTTTTAAATGATTGTTAGGCTGCAATAACTAGGTCAGCCGGAACTGGGAACACTTCCCATAACACCTGATGTACTCGTTACATCATCAGAAGAATGACATCTACGCTAATGATAGTCTCTCTGTTTTATCCGGAGGTTTACTGCAGTCAGCCGGATCCAGGCCATATCCAGATCAGATGGTGGACCTGCGCCCAGAAATAAGTTGCGCATGACCCTGAAGTGTCTGCAGATACTGTGTCAATTGCCTCGTCGACACAGCATCCTCAATAAACCCGTATCCGGCGTGATGACTCCGATCGTTCGAATATTCCTATCTAATAATTGCCTCATCGACATGGCATGATGGCCAGAGGAGAACTGGCACCCGACTGAGCCTGGTTTCTCCAAGGTTTATTTTTCTCCATTATGCCCCTGATGGAGTTTTGGTTCCTTGCCACTGTCGCCTTTGGCTTGGCGTGCTCAGTTGCCGACTCAAATTTTCAACTAAATATCCAAATAAATGTAACACTTTACAGTAAGGTTTCATTAGTTAACATGAACTAATAATGAACTGCCCTTATAAAGCATTTATTTATCTTTGTTAATGTTCATTTCAACATTTACTAATGCATTATTAAAATCTTGCTAACATTAGTTAATGCACTATGAACTAGCATGAATAAACCATGAACAGCTGGATTTATATTAACTAACGTTAACAAAGATTAACTAATGCTGAGCAGAGGTGTTGTTCATGGTTAGTTCATGTTAACTAATGCATAAACTAATACAACCTTATTGTAAAGTGTTACCAATTCAACTATATTACTGATCTGCCCGCATTGTCACTGTATGATAATTGTAATGAGCTGATGACATCACCGGTTTCTCCAGAGCGGCTGTACGGCCGAATCAAATTCTGTTGCTTTATTTTCCTGTTTAACACTGTGAAGCTGCTTTGAAACAATTGGCATTGTAAAAAGCGCTATACAAACAAAGGTGACTTGACTTGACTAAGTAATAAGCAATATTTTAAAATGTATGTGATGCTTAATAGGAGGCCAGTGCAGTGTTGACAGAACTGGGCTAATATGATCATACTTCCTGGTTTTAGTAAGAACACGAGCTGCTGTGTTTTGGACCATCTGGAGTTTGTTTATTAACCCGTTTTGATTTTTAAGTTGTCAGAAATATCAGTTAAAGGGTTAGTTCACCCAAAAATGAAAATTCTGTCATTAATTACTTACCCTCATGTCGTTCGACACCCGTAAGACCTCCGTTCATCTTCAGAATACAAATGAAGATATTTTAGTTGAAATCTGATGGCTCTGAAAGGCCTCCATTGGCTCAATGGTACTCTACACTCTCAAGACCCTTAAAAGGTACTAAAGACGTCGTTACAAAGTCCATCTCACTACAGTGGTTCTAAAATAACTTTATGAATCGGCGACAATAGTTTTTGTGCGCAAAAAAACCCTAAATAACGACTTACATAGTGATGACGATTTCAAAACAAAGCATCATGAAGCTTCGAAGCGTTATGAATCACTGAGTCGATTCAGCGGTTTGAATCGCCAAATTTAAGCAGTTTGGCGGTTTGACACGCGATCCGAATCATCATTCGGCTCAGTGATTCATAACGCTTCGAAGCTTCATGATGCTTTGTTTTGAAATCGTCATCACTATGTAAGTCGTTATTTAGGGTTTTTTTGCGCACAAAGACTATTGTCGCCGATTCATAAAGTTATTTTAGAACCACTGTAGTGAGATGGACTTTGTAACGACGTCTTTAGTACCTTTTAAGGGTCTTGAGAGGGTAGAGTACCATTGAGCCAATGGAGGACTTTCAGAGCCATCAGATTTCAACTAAAATATCTTAATTTCTGTTCCGAAGATGAACGGAGGTCTGACGGGTGTCGAACGACATGAGGGTAAGTAATTAATGACAGAATTTTCATTTTTGGGTGAACTAACCCTTTAACCTATGTTTTTTTTCTTGAAATTGTGTGACCTTTTCTCATTTAGGGTCATTAACATGCATGCAAAGTTTCAACATGATAATGCGTTGTGAAATTTGCATATCAAAATTTTATACACTCTTGCTGTTTGTGGGTCAATTTGACCCATATAGGACAGCTATTCAAAAGCAACTGTACAGACACAAAATACAAAACACTTTGTTGTATCTCAGAGCTCTTCAACTATTAACAACTTTATGAAGCAGTGTTTTGAAATCGGCCATCACTGTATAAGTCGTAAAAGTAAAGTTTAAAACAAGTTATAGAAGTTTATGAACATGAAAATATATAACATATATATATTTTTATATTTTATATAAAATATACATTTTACAAAACATGTTAAATTCTAAAACCTCAAGAAAATCAAAGCTAAATATCTGAACAAATTCTGTACCAAATTTTAGGTTGATATCTCAAAAAAAAAAAAAAACAACGTTTTCCACTAGATGACATGTAGACTCCATTTCCATATATGGTTTGAATGATCTGAACGTTATATTTTCATACTTTTCAAAATATCTATGAAGTAGACATCCTGTTGAGAAGTAGTTTGGGCAGTAATGTTAATATTTGATTTGAATTCAATCTCTAAAATGCATATAAAAAAAACATATGGAAAGAGTCAAAACGTGCGTTATAGTTTGGTACCACATCACAAATGACGAATCTATCGCTATTTATCTCCTGCTCTGTCTTCCCTTTTGAAAATCAGTCACCAAATATGAAAATTAGAGTCTGAAAGCTTTAAAATGCTATACAGTTGGTCAAGATTACTTCAGGTTTAGACTAAGATAGTATCGTTCTAAATGTATAAAGGCAAGTGTCCTAAGGGCCAATCTTAAAAATAAAAATGGTTAAAAGTATTTTTATAAATCGTAAATTCAGATATTTATTCGTTGTAATGTTTGAAAAGTATTGATATTAAAAGTTAATTGTTTGTATCTGATTGTATGTGTTTTTTCATAGTGTGATTTTTGGGGAATTGTATTGAATCCAATTAGGGTCAATTTGACCCGGACCATAAGGGGTGTAACCAGAAATCGAACAGTTCACAAGGGTTAAGCAAGCAGGGCAACCACCCAGTAGAGCATTACAATAATCTAACCTTGAGGTCATGAACGCATTAACTAACTATTCAGCATTTTGGATACAGTATGTCGTAATTTAGATATATTTTTAAGATGGTAGAATGCAGTTTTACAGATGCTAGAAACATGGCTTTCAAATGAGCGATTGGTATCAAAGAGCACACCCAGGTTCCTCACTGACGACGAGGACTTGACAGAGCAGCCATCAAGTGTTAGACCGTATTCTAGGTTACTACTTGTGGAGCTTTTTTGTCCAATAATTAAAAATTCAGTTTTTTTCTGAATTAAGTTGCAGGAAATTACTTGTCATCCAATTTTTTTTTATCTGCTATGCATTCCGTTAATCTTGTGAATTGGTAAGTTTCGTCAGGGCGTGAAGAAATATAGAGCTGAGTATCGTCAGCTTAACAATGAAAACTAACGCCATGCTTCCTTATAATATCTCCCAATGGTAGCATGTGCAGGGTGAAAAGCAATGGTCCTAGCACTGAGCCTTGCGGTACTCCATACTGAACTTGTGATTGAACCTATAAGGTGTCAAATTACTTGAAAATGCATCAAGATACATGTTTCACCAAAAACATGATTTTCTGAATCTGAAACTATGTACATGAAACTATGTACTATGTACACTTTTGGATTAGAACTAAATTGGAACTGAATTGAGATGGACAATGACACCAACTTTGTAGCATCAACACTGCTATTGAACTGAATTGAATCAACACTGAACGACATTTCCCTTTATTAATTTATTAATGTGAAGCTGCAAGACAGTAAACGAATACATGTACAAATCATGCAATGACATGTTTCAGAAATAAAACAGTCAATGTTTCATATGTGGCCATTTTATTGTTGAAAGGCATATGTTGCAGTGCAAACAGTCTTTGGCAAAAATACAATACAAAAGAATCATTTTGACCACTTGTTTGAGCATGTTCAGTCTTGCAGGGCAGTGCATTTCCAAGGCAGATGGGCACAGTTTGGTTTGGGGGAGGATCTTCAAGAGGTTGTTAGATCAAGGAAGGAAGGAAGGCTGTTTGAGAGTAATAAAACACTGACGCAGAGTCAGGTCAAACACGGTAAAACAAGTAAACTAACAGTCAAACCACTATCACAGTCACTAACCAGCACCACCATAACTGCTCAAGCAAACTGTGATTGTGATTATCTGCAGTCGGTCACGCTGATGACCTTTAATCAGGATACAGTGGAATGTTTTGACAAGGGCAGCAGTCGGTCAGCACTGCAACCCTCCAGCTCAGGGTATGGCTTCCATTTCAGCGAGACTTCAGAAAACAGACACGGCCTGGACTTTTCATTAGTCCACTAAACAAAACACATGCATGATTGGCCCTTGTTACAATACAGTATGGGGGAAACTTGATATTCAGCAAAAGAAGTGTTGTAAGGTCTAGTTTCTATTAAACAAAACTACTAATAGACACTATTGGTCAAAAGTTGGAATAATTAAGATTTTTCTGAAACTGAAATTGTCTTCTGCTCATCAAGGCTGCATTTATTTGATCAAAAATACTGTAAAAAACAGTAATATTGTAAAATATTATTATTATTTAAAACAGCTGCTTTCTGTGTGAATATATAGTAAAATGTAATTTATTCCTGTGATCAAAGCTGAATTTTTTTAGCATCATTACTCCAGTCTTCAGTGTCACATGACCCTTCAGAAATCATTCTAATCATTCTATAATGTAACAAACGCTGTTCTTTTGAACTTTCTATTCATCACAGAATCCTGAAAGAAATACTGATGAGAAAAACCATTATAAACATTTGAGCACCAATAAGAATTATTGAGCATTAGATTGATTTCTGAAGACTGGAGTAATGATGCTGAAAATTCATCTTTGATCATAGGAATAAATTAAATATTCGCTTTTTTTCCCAATCGTAAAACTATTTCACAATATTAATGTTTTACTGTATTTTAGATCAAATAAATGCAGCCTTAATGAGCAGAAAAAAGAGAAAAAAATTGTACTTCAAACTTTTGTATTTCAAATTATTCCAAAATTTTGACCAATATTAAACTACTTAACTATTCTTTCTACAGCATCAAAGCAAAACGTTGAGTCTTGAATCTGCATTACATGTGACAAATACTGGGCTCCTGGAAAAAAAATACAATGACAAAAACGCTAGTTCACACAGCAACAAACATTCAGCATGAGCAGTGCGGTCTAATTCACAAGCCAATGACTCTTATGAACCAGTTCAAATGGTACAACACTATTTAAAGAAAGTGATGTGACATGAAGGCCAGGTATGGTAACCCATACTCAGAATTTGTCCTCTGCATTTAACCCATCCAAGTTAGTGCAGTGAACACACACACACACTGCAAACAGTGGACACACACACACCAGAGCAGTGGGCAGCCATTTTGTTGTGGGGCCCGGGGAGCGATTGGGGGTTAGGTACATTTCACAGGGGCACCTCAGTCGTGGGTATTGAGTATTGAGGATTGGATGAGAGCGCTGTTCATTCACTTCCCCAAACCTACATTTTGGTAATCGATATTGAGAACCTAACCTGCATCCTTCGGGTTACAAGTCTGACTCTAACCATCAGGCCACGGCTGCCCCGTGATTTTAGTGATAACTCAAAGGAAAAACGAATCATTAAAGGTGGGGTAAGCTATATTTCAAAAATGCTTTAGAAAAGTGTAGAGTACCAAAACAAACTTGTAGCCAATCAGCAGTAAGGGGCGTGTCTACTAATGTCGGGGAGAAGAGTCATTATTCAAAAGACACGACACACAGGACGGACATTAGCCGAACGACGACAGAAAGAGAGAAATGGCAGATAAAAAACAAATGTGGAAGATGTCTGTGGAACAAAAAAATACTTAAGGCGGGCGTACACTGTGCAAATTCGGACACTCGTGAGGTCGTGAGATATTGCACACACTACGAGTCAGTTAACTTTATAATCGCAGCTGGTACACGGCACGACTGTATTGCATGGCGAGCCGGCGGCAATCACACAAGCTTTCTCACTAAACAGATACTGGAGATTTCAATATTGCTGCTATAGCTTCAGATAGAAAAAAGAAAGAAAAATAATTTGTGTTCAAATAATTTGTTGAAAAGCAAAGAGCAGCCATTCCTTTCAAGCAGAAACAACCAGAGAGAGAGAGCATGAGTGAGTGTATGCACACTGTATGGTTGCAGACACTGAGCTATAGCCTAATAATACTCATTGATCTAGCCTTTGTGACGTGGTTATGCATGATTTGGCACTAGGGGACAGCCATACGCTGTTGAAAATCGGGCCGACTCCCCAAATTTTTAAATATGTTTAAAAATGATCGTGAGGTCGGGAGGTGCTCTCAAGCCACCCTCGCATAACAGCCCTTAATCCCTTCTTCATGGACACATTTGGGCACGAAGGTCACAAGTGTGATTCCAATTTTTTTTTAAATAAATGTTATATCACCATCTTTGATCAAATTAATTCTATCAATTTGCCTTTTTTGTGATTTTTGGGGTATTAATGAATTTATTTAACTCTAAAAGTACCATATGTTTCATGTAAAATAAGCTTATTTTCATGTTATATTTAATATTTCTTTAACTTCAGTAAAAAAAAAAAAAAAAACATATCAGCAAGTCCAGAGAGACAAAACCTAAAAATGTGGTGACATCTGGTGACCTATGATGGGATTAATTTCTTTTTAAAGCTAAAATATCAATAGCCAGTAGATGGCAATAGAACTCAATGGCTGCATATGGGCTGAACTCTGTAAAACAATGTTTTAACAATTTTTTTTTTAATTGCCCAGTTATTGGCTCATTTGATTCCTTTGTTTGTGTATGTGTGAGTGACTGTTTTTTATTTGACAAAAAAAATAAAATAAAACTCACTCTGTTATAGGCTCATTCAATGGCTTTCAATGCAATGCTTTTGTGGATGTGTGTGTGTGTGTGTGTGTGTTTGCCACATTGAGAATGTTGTGTAGGCTCACTCCTTCATTTGTGTGTATGTATGATCTGCATTGTGTTGAAAAATGCTCGGAATTACAGTTTTTTCCATTCATTCCTATGGGTGCCCATTTTTGTCCACGAAGGCGGGATTAAGGACTTTTTTGTTTTCAAGCACTTAACATTGTAGAATCAAATACATATTTTTGTGTGTGTTCAGGTGGCAAACGTACTGCTCAGATTAAAGAAAGTATAAAAAACCCCCAAAAAAAACATTTTGCCCCCATTTGTCCAGAAGATGGCTTTAGGGTTAACGTGCTCGGCTCAGCTCGTCTCGCAATTCCTCTCACACACTGCGAGCTGCGACCATACGATCATCCACGATGTCCACGCGACTTCTCCAGAGAGAAAAAAGTCGTCTGCAAACTCGTACGACAGCAAACAGAACTAATATATGCTGGTTTTTGCTTGAATATGCTCATGTTCACTTATTTGTCCATTAGCAATCGTATCGTCGTTCACTTCAGCTACGATAAAGACCCGTTCATTTCAACATCCTATAACGTTAAACCACTGTCTGTTTCAAGCATCGGCTCGCAGAGTGTCCGAACAGCAAGATACTATACTCCTAATATATGTTTGTTTCCTTTGGTTGCTCTTTTGGTGATCGCTATAACTCTCTAATCTTGTCATATTTGTAATATATTCATTAGTTGGACTGTCGTGCTCGCGCTGTCGAGTTGTTCATGAGAACTGCGTTCGTGTTTTTAGGATGGAAGGGATGACTTTTTCACTGAGCATTCGACCTGGATTGCCATAGTAACACACACTGCTTTCACTTATTGATGACATCATACCCTCAGCCGGCTGGCACAGCAGATTACCCCATAGTCATTGCCTGGGTTGCGTACGTATGTGTGGGGCAGAGCTATCAAAACGGGGGCGTGTTTGTTTTGGTGATTAGAAATATCAACATCGGTTACCCCACCTTTAATAGAGACAGAGCGTATTTAGGCCACGCCCACACCGGGGGGGAAAACAATCCAACGCTCTCCATTGACTTTGCATTGCGTGAGACTGCCTCATTGTCATTTCAGACTTATAACAAAAAACAGAACAATGTCTAAAAGCTGATATGTGACAATGTGTACAGCAAACAAGCTAAAAAACACAGAAATAAGTTTTTATAAGCTGTCGAGCCAAAAAAACGAGCGTTTAAGAAGATAAAAGTGGATACAGGCAATACGAAGTGAAGCTTCAGCAGGAAGAATGGGTAAATTTTGGGATCCTGACACTCAGTATGCCTCAATATGTCTATGTGTGCAGTAAATATTTTGTCACTGTTAAGTCAAATATCCAAATGTCTGTTTTATATATTATATTTACAGTGGCTGATTACGTTCCCCTCTAGTCGCCGTAGTTCTCAGTGTAATATGACCCGTCGCGCGCTGTCTCAATGGCCTGAATCCACTTTTTTGTCCTTAAACGCTCGTTTTTTGGGTAAACAGCTTATAAAAACGTCTGGGTTTTTGCCTCTGGGTTTTGTTTAGCTTGTTTGCAGTACACTTTGTCACATATCAGCTTTTATACATAAGTCCGAAATGACAAGAAGGCAGCCTCACGCAATGCAAAGTCAATGGAGACGGATTGATTGTTTTCCCCCCCGGTGGGCGTGGTCTTCAGATTATGACGCGTGTCGCTCTGTCTCTATGGAATCAGAATCATACATGCAATTCCCATCTCTAAATATTCCTCTTTTGCTGGATAAACGCTAAATGAGAGAAGTGTTTATGTTAGGAGGGATGTATTGTGACTGTTTGAAAAGAAAGGAAACATCTGGACCTTCATTCATGACAAGGATATATAAATACTGTGCTGGTAAAACGGAGCGTTATAGAAAAGTACAGTGACACTTCAGAAGAGAGCCGCTCCCAAACGCTTCACCTCAGTCGCTCCCAAACCAAAAACATCAAGAACAGCTTTCTGTCAAGATAAAGCAAAGACCGCCCAAAGTCCAGGTCTAAGAAAACCCGCAGGGAAACAAACATTTGGTGATCAGTAGAGTTATTTCCCCATTGCAAAGATTGTTTTCAAGGTATTCACATTTTTCTCCATATGAGAGGAAGATACAAAGTGGGAGCTACTGTTCTACATATGTCCAGAATATCATACTATGCACAAGTAACGTTTAAAATTTCTTAAGCGTAACTACAAAACGACAGGCTTTCGCTCAAATGTGGTTTTAAAAAGCACATAATGAGTGTATATACTGTATGATGCCTTGCATATTGCAAAACAATTAAATGCATATAACAACACTCGTAAGACTCGGGTAAATCACTTAAATGATAGCACCAGTTCTGCAGCATCTCCAGCCTGAGAATGCTTCTTCCATTAAACAACCGGGAATGAGAAACTCGGGTCCTGGGAAGACGTTGTCCTGCAGAGTTCAGCTCCATCCCCAAATAAACACACATTCAAATATATATTTAGACCTAAATGTGGGAGTGCATACACAATTTGCATTCATTTAGATTACACAATTGTCACATAAACTCAAACTTAACGTGATGCATATTTGTCAGCCTTACATTCTGCATTCGAAAAAACATTCATAAAATGCATTCATTAGAATCTGCATAAATCTGTTCATTGTGAAAACGATGTGGAACAACATATTCAATCAACAGAAATCTTACCCGTGTCATGAATGACTGACAAATACGCATTACATTAGGTTTAATACTTTGCTACAACTCTGTAATCCAAATGGATGGAATTTCTACATGCAATTCAAATACGTAAATCTTACATTAAGGCCCAAATATTGTTTGAACGCACCTGCCTGTAATTTTCAAGTAATCCTGAAGAGTTTGGCTTTTTCAGGCATGTTTGATTCGGGAAGTAAGCTGAACTCTGCAGGACCGCAGGCGTCCATCTCTGGTCTTGTAAGTGAACACCTTGGGCAGTCGACTCCCGGTTAAAAGGCCTGAGGAGGAAAACAGGGTCCCACATTCATCTGTTCAAATACTTTTTAAGGCAGTGTATTGGTTCTTTGTAGTAGGTGTCTGAGGATATGCAAACAATAAAACCCAATACATGACAAAAAACAAAACAAAAAAAAACCCTGAAACACAACTATAGACCAAATGGAGGCATGAGCTCAAGGTCACATGGGTTAAGTGTCCTGAGGTTATACGTGATGCTCTGTATCCTGCGGTTGTGACGGCTGGTTGAGGCACACGGGGCAGCAGGAGCCTTTGGGCGTCACGGGATTCAGACAAGTTGCCGGTGGACATTTTTCCACAAAACACGTCACCTGGGCCCCCTGACAAGAGAGAGACAGGAACAATTGAGCTAAAAACACACATTTTATGCAAAACCATTATTGATCTACTTTGTTATTATTCATTAACGAGTTTACCAACTTTGAATATCAAATGTATGTGTTGAACACCATAGACAGCGGCAGATCTAATAGGCTGCATTCACACTAATGCACAGATTTGTCCTTAATACATACCTGACTGTGTTTACATTGATTTCGCATCATAAAAGTATTTGGAGATGCATGTTTATTAACCCTCTGGGGTTCTTCATTTATGGGTCACACTCAGGACATTCGGGTCAAAAATGACCCGGAGTGCGGGATTAAGATAAAAAAGATTTCAGTAAAATCAATGAAATATATTTTTGTTCAATAATATTTTTTTCTTTTCTTTTTTGGTGTTGTGAGTTAATTTTATGATTTATAATTAATATTTATGCAATAATTATGACCCATTTTTTCCCATTGAATATAATAAAAAATGTATATATATATATATTTTATTTTTATTAAAGCTGTATTTCATTTTAGAGTCAAGCCTAGGCCTCATGAAAGCAATTTTTTAAATGAGATCGGTGCCACCCGGTGGACACATTGTGCATTTTTATCATGCAATAGCACATTTTTACCACTATAGTGGATCTTGCGTTTTAATTTTAATTTAAAAAATCGTTGCTTCATCGGAATGGTCACATTCAGGACCTTCAGGTCAAAAATGACCCCCATAGAAAATTAATGGGAAATTAGTTTTTTTGTGCATACAATCTACAAATCAGCCAGGATACAGAAAAAAAGGACTCAACAGTGAAGGGGTGAATCTCTTGTTTTGCATCTCTAAGAGTGCAAAACAAACAAAAAAACTCACACACACTTATACACACAAGAACACACTTATACACACAAAAATTAACGCGTGCCATTCCAAAAGCTAATTGTGTTTTTTTTGTGTGTGTGTGTGTGTGTGTGTGTGTGTGTGTGTGTGAGTTTTTTTGTCTGTTTTGCACTCTTGATGTTGTAGAGATTCACCCCTTCACTGTTGAATCCTTTTTTTCTGCATCCTGGCTGATCCTGAGTGTGACTTTTTTTTTTTACGACCACTTAGACTTTTCAAATCCTGTCCCCAATTTTTTTGGGTGTTCATATACCAAGTACCAATAAAGTCACAAAGTTTCGGACCATTCCGATGAAGTAATTCCGAAATGTAAAAAAAAAAAAAAAAAAAAAAAATGTAGTGTCAGAAATGGCCGAAGAACCCCAGAGGGTTAACCGCTTAGAGCCAGGCACAGCCGTGTGCTGCAAGCGCCCTACAGAACGAACACGCATGAGCATTTGAAAGCAGATGTCTGTCAGTAAGTTTAATGCATCAATTGTACACTGCAATCCAAATAGCATAAATGTTGCCTTTTGTAGAGCATTTGGAAGGGAGACCATGGAAATACCGGTATGTAAAACGGCACATTATCAAGCAAAGCATATGTTCCCTATCACTTCAATGTTGTGTTGCACTTGGGAGCCCTAAACACCTCTGAGACTTTCAGAAAGGCCAGGACCTCAACTGTGTTGGCACATCAACTGCCTCAAGTTACTAGAGGCCCTGAAGAGGTTTTGGCCATTGATCCAGGTCAAGCATGTGTTGGTCCGGAGGACATTCGCATTGCAACTTTCCTGTCATCTCCGCCTTTGGAGTTAGCAGCGACTTAAGTCACTGTGGGCCACTCATATCCCAGATGAACTCAATCACAAGCGGACGTGCTTTCACGATGAGTGATATTTCAAGGAGAGTGGAGACTCAATCACCAGGTGCTCCAGCTGAATTGAGATAAGTAGACCTGTTCGCTTCCCAGGATCCTCCCACTGCCCGCTGTGGTATTCCCTGACTGAGGCCCCTCTCTGCATGGACACAGCTGGCCCCGGGGTATACGCAAATTTGCGTTTCACCCAGTGAGTCTGATGCAAAGTCAGGGAGGACAACAAACAGGTCTTGCTGGTTGCGCTGTACTCACCTGGACTTGCTTCTCAGAGCTCACACTCCTTGCGACAGCCCCTACCTGGTGAATTAATCTTCTTTCTCAGGGGCAGGGTACAATTTAGCAGCGGTGATAGACACTATCACTCAAGCTAAAGCTCCCTCTATGAGGTGGCTGTATACTTTGAAGTGATGTCTGTTCCCGAGGTGAAGACCCACAGAGGTGCACAGTTGGGTCGGTTCTTTCCTTCTTGTAGGAGAGGTTGAAGGGATGGCTGTTTCCCTCAACTTTAAAAGTTCATGTGCCCGCCATAGTGGCACATCACAATGCAATGGACGGTAAGTCCTTAAGGGAAGCACTATCTGATTATCAGGTTCCTCAGAGGCACCAAGAGGTTAAATCCTCCAAGACCATTTCTTATTCCATCTTGGGACATCTCTGTAGTTTTACTGGGTCTACTTTTCAGCCCCTAGAGTCAATTGAGTTAAGCACCTTCTCTTTGAAGATGGCCGTTCTGACTGCACTCACTTCCATTAAGAGGTTTGGGGACCTGCAGGTGTTCTACACTTCGAATCATGCCTGGAGTTTGGTCCAGCATACTCTCACATGATCCTGAGACCCCGGCTGGGCTATGTGCCCAAAGTTCCCACTACCCCTTTCAGGGATCAGGTGTTGAACTTTCAAGCACTCCCTTGTGATGATGCAGACCCAGCATTATCATTGCTGTGTTCGGTAGGAGCCCTGTGTGTTTACTTAAGCTTCACAGACAGCTTCAGATGCTCTGAGCAGCTCATTGTCTGTTTTGGGGGACAGCAGAAGGGGAAGGGGTTGTCTCCAAACAGAGGATTGCCCAATGGATTGTGGATGCCATTTCATTGGCATACTAAACCCAAGGTATGCCGTGCCCCATGGGAGTGCGAGCACACTCCACTAGGAGTGTTGCTGGGCTACAACCAATACCTTTTGCGAGATTCTACAATCTTGTCCCATGTGTTATCGAGTGCGAATAAGTAAACTGCGGGCAACTGGTCAGGTGCATTGCTTGGACACAGCACCTTTCCCCTCCCTGAGGTGACAATTTGCGCTTTTTGATGCATGGGAGTATCTGGACATCTTTCTAGCCTTTAGTGCTCATCGTTGCCGAATTCGGTGGAGGAATTACTTGTGGTATGCCCCTTTTAAGGTGAGCCCGTGTTTTTTGGGCTAATTGGTCCATATGTGTTAATCCCCTGATGGTAATCCCATATGATGTATTTTCCACTGTTCGGTTTTCCTACCAGTAAACCCTGTGTCTTGCCTTGGGAAGAGCTTTGCCCTGCCACTGTGTCTCCCTCTTCAGGTAGGACCTCCAGCCACAATGCTGAACTACCTGCTGAAATGGCCAGGACAGTCTCTGTTCCTCAACACAAACCTGAATGAGTGGAAGCATGCCATCTACTTTCATACCCATATGTCCAGGGGAGTGGTGAATGCAAATTTCACTCTCCAATTTCTCATTGGCCTTTTCTGAAAGTATCAGAGGTGTTTGGGGCTTCCAAGTGTGACCCCTAGTGTCACTACATATACCACAGCGCATATCCTGTGAATTTTTCAATAAAGAGGAATCGCGATGCATCAGAGAAATAATTTTTCTCCCACCCCTACTATAGTTACATGTTTTTGCTTTGCAAATTCACATGCCATAGTTCATAATACTGAACATTGGTGCACAATTTCTGTGCATTTGTTTCTGCACCACCGAATTTACATACCCATGTATGGAAGTACATGCAGCACAGTCTACTGTGACCACACCTTAAGATTTACAGTATTTGGGGAAAACTTGTGCCAGAGTGACAGATGTTCCAGAGAGAGGTTCAGTGCGCTGATGAACTTACTTCACACTGACATATGGTGCAGGGGTTCTTCTTCCAACTCTCTCCATCTACCCGCTCCCTCCCGTCCTCATCTGCGCAGTCTGTTTTGCTCAGACGACCTTCAAGTCTTTTTATCTGTCAGTTTCAACAGAGAGAAAAAATGATTCAAGGTCAAAAACACTTTAATGTGATTACTGATTCAAAAAGTTGAAGCACAACAATACGTTTGGTTCAACTTTTTGAATCAGTAATCACATTACACCGCATGCTGTATATCAAAAAGAATGGCAGTCGACAGGAGCTGTTTGGTTGCAGTAATTGAAGGTGAAGGTGATATAATGAGCTTTTACAAATAGGGGATATAATGTACAGTATAATCAGTTATTTTGCCAAGCAGCACATGCTTCTGGATTAACATCTATTGTTGCTCCTCAAACAACCTTCCTATTCAGATTTTAGGGCTGGGTTAAGGATTGTGTTTGGACTGTGTTTATTTGACAACAACAAAAGATGTTGATCCAGGAACCTGCCCTGCTTGGCAAAAGTCATTTATAGAATACTTAATTAGTTAATAGTTAAGTTATACTTGTTCACTGAGGAACGCTTTATTTCATATTTGATAGATTTTAAACATATAGCCAGCAGTAGACATAAACAAGGCAGATATAATTTTTAATGTCACTATAGATTTCCATGTGTTTTAATCAAATCAGAGCATCTGGAAAGTTTGATTCTTGGTCTGTTGTATTGGACAGTAAAACGAACATTTTCAGCATCTCACCATCCCAGCCAAACGCACATGTCTGTGCAGATCTTAATCGTCCCTGTTTCAGTTCACCAACAAAAGTCGATTTATTCATAAATATTTGAGACTGGATTTTCAGAAGGTTTAAATAAATAGATAAAGTATGTAGCGCAGCTTGTCGTTGCAATGTACCAGGTGAATCACGTGTCCTAACCTGTTTTCGTAAACTTGTGATAGTTTTCTGCATGTCAGCAACAAAGTCTTGGAAATCCTTAATTGAGGGTTCAGTGCTTGACTTTGGTGATGCAGTTAGGTTTACTGCAGTTTGAGCATCTTCCAAAGTGCTGAAAAACAAAACTCATTAAAAGTCAAATAAATAAATAATCCAAAATGTTGAAGTCTAAACTCTAAAGCATACACGTTCTTTGACTAATTACAATTACAGATTAATTATTAATTACAATAGGGTTCGATTACTAGACCATGTGCCCTCCTTGAGATGCTATATGTGACCCTGGGCCACAAAACCAGTCATAAGGGTCAATGTTTTGAAATTGAGATGGTATACATAATCTTAAAGCTGAATGAATAAGTTTTCCATTGATGTATGGACAATATTTGGCCGAGATACAACTATTTGAAAACATGGAGGGTGCAAACATATCCAAATATTGAGAAAATCTCCTTTAAAGTTGTCCAAATGAAGTCCTTAGCAATGCATATTACTTCTAATAATACATTTTTGATATATTTACGGTAGGAAATTAACAAAATATCTTCATGGAACATGATCTTTACTTAATATCCTAATGATTTTTGGCATAAAAGAAATATCGATCATTTTGACCCCTGCAATGTATTGTAGGCTATTGCCACAAATATACCCGTGCGACTTATGACATCACATATGTCACAGATGTCACATTATGACATTTCCTAGATAGTTTGTTTCTGAATATAAAAATCTTTCACCCCCACCCCGTCCTATATTTGCTACAATATTTGTTAACAATATTTGTTAATCTTTGTTAGTTAACAAAAAAAACTGTTCATTGTTCATGTTAACTTGGGCCCATTAAATAATATTAACATGAAATTACCATTTAAGATTAATAAACGCTTTTGCAGTATTTTGTATTATTATTTCATGTTAAATAATGTAACCTTATTTTAAAGTGTTACCATTATTACTCCTACTGTTATCATTAAAGGGTTAGTTCACCCCCAAAAATTATTTCTGTCATTAATTTCTCGCCCTCATGTCGTTCCAAACCCATAAAACCTTCGTTCATCTTCAGAACACAAATGAAGATATTTCTGATGAAATCCGAGAGCTCTCTGACCCCTCCATATACCCCTTTTCCACCAAAGCAGAGCTAGAGCTAGATCGGAGCCAGAGCCTAGTTTCAAATCGGTTCTTTGTGTTTCCACACACAAAGCCCTAGCTCAGAGCCAGGAAAAGTGGTTCTTAAGTAGCACCAAAACATTGCTGGGCTAGAACAGGGCTAGAAGTAAGAACCGATTACGTCAGGCGCTGGGGGCGGGGTCAACAAGACCAACACAAACTTGAGATCCGCCATGTTTGAAATAGCAGCTAATGGAGCTAACAGCTGCTGCTCGTTTGTAATCTCCGTCTATACAAATTACGGCGAACTACATGAATGCGTTGGAATCGCTGTGTTTGCGTTGTGTTTTGATGCCGATGTAGGATCGTAAAGCCATGTGAATGAATAGTAACGCAATGTTTGCTTTGTTGATGGAAGGCTTGTTGGCAGCGGTGCTGTGCAGAGACCGACAGAGGTGGACAGTAACGAAGTACATTTACTTGAGTACTGTACTTAAGTACACTTTTTGAGTATCTGTACTTTACTAAAGTATTATTTTTTAGGGAAACTTTTACTTTAACTTCACTACATTTGAAAGACAAATATCGTACTTTTTACTCCACTACATTTCTATCAAGGTCCTCGAAGTCAAAAGTCGTTTCTCTAGCAGCTTTGCAAGTCAGTGGATGATTTTTTTTCTTCTTTAAAAGTTTTTTTTTTGTTGCAAATTGTAAATGTCTGGGAGAAAGAGAAGCACAGACATATGGATGAATCTGAAAAAGCCTGATGAAAGAGCTCAGTCTGGTTTTTGTGCCTCTGAGATGCACGAGCACTGAATAGAGCTTTCTTTTGTGTGTTTTTCGCACTTAAACAGACCAATACATACAAAATGTCAAAATTTTCATTTTGGAAAGTATTCATGGTAACAAAGTTGATTATGTCTTAAGTGAACGTAAACAGTTGGGGGGAATTTCGGATGTGTATCAGTGTGTTGGATCTGTGCATTCTGCCTTAAAGCGACAGCAGCTTTGTAAAAAGCTTTGTAACTTTTAAGTATTTAAATTAGTTCTAGGTGGTCGTATGCTAGCATGTCGGATGGAGCATCACTAACTAAATCGAATCTAATCTAACTGGCTTAAACCACTGTGCATTTTTACAACAATGCAACAATAATAAAATAATGCATTGACATAGAAAAGGAAATGTACTTTTGATACTTAAGTACTTTTAAAAGCAAGTACTTCTGTACTTTTACTTAAGTAAAAAAAGTTTTTAACAACTTTCACTTGTAACAGAGTAATATTCGACCAGTAGTACTTTTACTTTCACTCGAGTAATGGAGTTGTGTACTTTGTCCACCTCTGGAGACCGATCGCCGTATGATAACGAGTCCAGCGAGAGCATATGACTCCTTATGCTTTTGATTCACATGCGTTTTTTTTTATATCTTACGTGCATCGGTCTGCGCAGTGACGATGCATCTCGACCAGGCCTGGTGTGTGTGTGTTTCCCGCTGCCCAGGGTTGCCAGGTTTTTACAACAAACCCGCCCAATTGCTACTCAAAACAAGCCCAATCGCGTTCCAGGGGGGGATTCCCCAGTAAAAATCACATTTGGGGGTAAAATATGTGGTTTTTGGCACTAAAATTCGCATTCCCGGGGCTAAATATCACATAATTGGGGTCGCTTCATCCCGCAGACATGAAAAAACAGCCCGCGGCAAAACCACAGACTTGGCAACATTGCCGCTGCCTCGCTAGCGTTGCTGAGAGAGATAAGGCGTATACAGTGACGTAAGACATGGCTCTGTTGTGGCTCTCAGTCCGTGGAAAAGCAAACCGGTTCTTAGAAGGCTCCTCAGTCGAACCAACTATGAACTGGGACTAGCTCTGGCTCTGAATTAGCTCTAGCACTGCCTTGGTGGAAAAGGGGTAATAGACAGCTGTTTAATGAACACTTAAACTGCGTAGGAGACTGACACAGGCTAGAACGAAATTGTTGAATAAAGTTTTTATTTTTCTTTGTTTTTGCGCATAAAAAGTATTCTCGTCGCTTCATAAAATTAAGGTTGAACCACTGGGTGTCACATGTACAATTTTAACAATGTCTTCACTGCCTTTCTGGAGCTTGAAAGTGTTAATTAAACAGCTGTCTATGGAGGGGTCAGAGAGCTCTCAGATTTCATAAAAAATATCTTCATTTGTGTTCTGAAGATGAACGAAGGTCTTACGGGTTTGGAACGACATGAGGGTGAGGAATTAATTAATTAAAATAATTAAAATTTTAGGGTAAACTATCCCTTTAACTTCATTAGAATTTAAAAATGCCAGACTGGCTGTTAACGGAGAATGTGAGTTTTACCTGCTGTTGTCAGTGAGGTTGCTGGCAGGTTTCTTCTCCTCTGCATAGCTGTGCTCCGCTGACCTGCGACCTCTGAAGTGGTACGACAAGGCATTGAACTGACCTTTAGTGCGACAGTCTGCAGGTGCAAGATATTCAGCCTTTTATTTGATGCAGGAAAACCAGCAGTACAAACACTACAGGGATTAAAATATCAAACTATACAAGCCGAAAGGACAGGAAGTGCTGCAAACACAGACCGCATGGTAAAGACAGAAGAGGATCCCTTGTTAAATGGGACACTACACACTAGACAATAGACCGTTCTACATTCATGCTGCTTTTATAAATGCTATGTCATTGTGTCACATATTGTGGCATACAATAGAGACAGAGCGACACACATCATAATCTGAAAACCACGCCTGGGGGGAAAACAATCAAACCGTCTCCAATAATGAACTGCACTTATTGTTAAATCCACCATTCACTAATAATTGTATTAAAATCTTGTTAACATTAGTTAATGCACTGTGAACTAACATGAACAAACCATGAACAGCTGTATTTTCAGCTGTACTAATGTTAACAAAGTGTACAAATGTACTGCTCATGGTTAGTTCATGTTAGTTAATACATTAACTAATGTTAACTAATGAAACCTTATTGTAAAGTGTTAGAGAGATCGGGCATGTGTGAAAGTACGTTCATGTCCGCATTTGCCATCGCAACTTCCGCCACAGTGTATGGAAATTGAGAAAATCTTGAGAAAGTGTCACACAAAAGGACAAAGCGATATTGATATGATCCTCCTCCATGATAAAGGTTGTTTGTTACTACCACAGGTTGCTATGGGAGGATACTACACCGGAAGACTTTTTGCTGGACCTGACAACCCTTAACTCATAATCTCCTTTAAATCTAAGAATCAGCTCACTGTTTACCACATCAATAACATGCACAGTGAAAAAAACTGGGGCTTGCCAGAACATAGCGTTCTAGTACAATTACATAGGACTAATGTAAGATAAATGGCTACATTGATGGGGCCTTTAGTTAGCAGCGTGTCGAGGCAGAGGATATGTCTGTGAGATAAGAATCAAGGGCCTCTCTGAAGTTCCCGTAAACCTTTAATTCACTGCTGAACACTTCTATCTGATAACGCATACAAAAATAAAGAAAAGATGCTGAACCGGAAACATGTCCTACTTGCCAAAATCTCAGTCACCCCCTCCAAAATCCAAAGCATTTCAGCATTACTAACCACTTTATATTAGGTGGCCTTAACTACCATGTACTTACATCAAAAAATAAGTACAATGTACTTACTGTGTTCCTATTGTATTGCAAAACACTTTTGCTGATATTAAGGGTAAAGTTAGGGGCAGGTGTGGTGGTATGGGTAAGTTTAAGGGTAAAGTTAGGGACAGGTGTGGTGGTATGGGTAAGTTTAAGGGTAAAGTTAGGGACAGGTGTGGTGGTATGGGTAAGTTTAAGGGTAAAGTTAAGGACAGGTGTGGTGGTATGGGTAAGTTTAAGGGTAAAGTTAGGGATAGGTGTGGTATGGGTAAGTTTAAGGGTAAAGTTAGGGACAGATGTGGTGGTATGGGTAAGTTTAAGGGTAAAGTTAGGGACAGGTGTGGTGGTATGGGTAAGTTTAAGGGTAAAGTTAGGGACAGGTATGGTGGTATGGGTAAGTTTAAGGGTAAAGTTAGGGACAGGTATGGTGGTATGGGTAAGTTTAAGGGTAAAGTTAGGGACAGGTGTGGTGGTGTGGGTAAGTTTAAGGGTAAAGTTAGGGACAGGTGTGGTGGTATGGGTCAGTTTAAGGGTAAAGTTAGGGACAGGTGTGGTGGTGTGGGTAAGTTTAAGGGTAAAGTTAGGGACAGGTGTGGTGGTATGGGTAAGTTTAAGGGTAAAGTTAGGGACAGGTGTGGTGGTATGGGTAAGTTTAAGGGTAAAGTTAGGGGCAGGTGTGGTGGTATGGGTAAGTTTAAGGGTAAAGTTAGGGACAGGTGTGGTGGTATGGGTAAGTTTAAGGGTAAAGTTAGGGACAGGTGTGGTGGTATGGGTAAGTTTAAGGGTAAAGTTAGGGGCAGGTGTGGTGGTATGGGTAAGTTTAAGGGTAAAGTTAGGGGCAGGTGTGGTGGTGTGGGTAAGTTTAAGGGTAAAGTTAGGGACAGGTGTGGTGGTATGGGTAAGTTTAAGGGTAAAGTTAGGGACAGGTGTGGTGGTGTGGGTAAGTTTAAGGGTAAAGTTAGGGACAGGTGTGGTGGTATGGGTAAGTTTAAGGGTAAAGTTAGGGACAGGTGTGGTGGTATGGGTAAGTTTAAGGGTAAAGTTAGGGGCAGGTGTGGTGGTATGGGTAAGTTTAAGGGTAAAGTTAGGGGCAGGTGTGGTGGTGTGGGTAAGTTTAAGGGTAAAGTTAGGGACAGGTGTGGTGGTATGGGTAAGTTTAAGGGTAAAGTTAGGGACAGGTGTGGTGGTATGGGTAAGTTTAAGGGTAAAGTTAGGGGCAGGTGTGGTGGTATGGGTAAGTTTAAGGGTAAAGTTAGGGGCAGGTGTGGTGGTATGGGTAAGTTTAAGGGTAAAGTTAGGGGCAGGTGTGGTGGTATGGGTAAGGGTAGGGTTAGGTGTAAGGGAACGGTCAACAGTGTAATTATAAATGTAATTACAAAATAATATTATTATAATTAAGTAATTACATGTAGGTAATTTTAAAATGTAAGTACAATGTAAAAACATGCATGTACACAATTGTATCGAATGATTCATTTAAATGTTAGTACACAGTAGTTAAGGCCACCTAATATAAAGTGGGTCCATTTATAGTAATTTGGTGTCCAATTTCATAAAAAGGTTCCAGTTATAGATTTAAAATAAATAAATAAATACACACTAAAGTTTGGAACAATTAAGATTTTTTTAAATGTTTTTTTTAAAAGAAGTCTCTTATGCTTACCAAGTCTGCAGTTATTTGATGAAAGATAAAAAATATATATTTTTATTTATAGAAATGTTTATATTTATTTATTTGTGTACACATTGATTGTCACCATTTATAATGGAGGTAAGCAAATGCATGACATGAACCAGGAGTGAAAAGAACTGAACTGAACAGAACCAGGACACATGAGTTAACATGGGAACTAAACAAGACAATCGTCAGTAAATAAGGAAACTACCTAGGATTTGATGAAGGCTAAGCTGAAAAGATATACAAGAAACAGACACATGAACGAAAACACAATGGAATTAAACATAACCCTGACACTGACATGAGGCCAGTCAATGAACTGATGATAATTCTCAAATATCATGTCATGGCAAACTGATTAGATGATGGGGGGAAAAAACAGGAAAAAATACAGTCTGAGTCTTGTACCTTCACAGCAGTCCTGCCACATACGCAGGTCAATCTTAGGCAAATCGTCACAGCTTCCATAACCATGAGGGAAGTCGGCCACGCTAAAGACATCTGACTGGATGCGGGTGATGTTGTCGCTATTATCACACAGCACCCGGGCGAGAGACGCCTGCTTCAACTGGGTCAACTGCGCTGGACTAAAGGAGCCAGGGTTCTCATACCAAAACCTACAAATATATGAAGGAATCATTTGAGGAAGTTAATTATATTTGACTTTCCTTTTTCTGTGGATCACAAATGGAGGTTTTTAGAAGTGAGTTCTAGGGTTAGGCGATGTCTCCTAAATTGGCAGTTGGGTAATTAGGTAAATAGGTAGATAATTTACTATATCTCTTTACATAAATACTATTTTCAACTTAAAACTATCATTTCGTTATTTTTACTAACCCAAATAATGACTCATCCGCTAGGTTGCACGTGAGGGGGGAAAAATAGCTTCCTTCCACTTCAGAGTTGAGCTCTTTTTATTTTAATATATCTCTTTACATAAATACCATTTTATACTTAAAGCAACACTGTGTAACTTTTTTGAGTTATTATTAGCTAAAAACACTTAGTTCTTTAAAAAATATATGTGCTCATTAATGTATATTTACTTCTTTCAAGTAATAAAGTATTCTCGTAAGTTTATAATATGCCATTGAAAATACATACGGTAATGGGTTCGAATGCGGGTCGCCATGTTGCCCCTCCATCTTGAAAGTACATTAACCAAAGAGGGACATACCCGTAAATTCAAGCTTCACCTTTCGCGTTTTAACACTCGATGGCACCGCGTCAAATGTGGACGAGGTCGAACTGGAAGCCATGTTAATCTTTGACTAAATCGGCCACCGTAGGAGTTAAAAAGAAATCGGAAGTAAGAGGAACAGAAACTAAAATTCTCTGGATGGTCATATACCTTTTCACCACTAGATGGGGGAAAATATCACACAAAATTTTTTTCGTTATTTTACTAACCCAGTGTTTTGTATGTGAATGCTGTTTCACGTGAATATTACCACAGGAGTGACCACTTGTTTAGCCTAGAAAGGAAATAATGGTCAGAGAGCACTTTTTCATTCTGTTTTGCGATCTGGATCTGGTCACTCGGTTCTCCGTGAATTTTAACAATAGGCCTAGTCCATTTTATCCCAATGGACATGGAAGTCTTGTTTCTTTTCCCAAATCTTCACTCACGTCGTACCCATTTTCGCAGGGGATTATAAACGTTTCTTCCTTTTGTTTGCTTATAATTAAGTCTATTATAACTATTCACATCCTTTACTGATGGAAAGTATAAAAAACACTGTAGGACGAATACCTTATTACTTCAAATTTTATTTAACACAGTTTGTTCATGTTAATAAACATGTACTTGAACTTAATAAACAAGTTCAAGTTTGGTTTATTTGAATAGAGCATTTCACACACACACACACACACACACACACACACACACACACACACACACACACACACACACACACACACACACACACACACACACACACACACACACACACACACACACACACACACACACACACACACACACACACACACACACACACACACACACACACACACACACACACACCGGTGATTTTAGTTTTGTTTTCTCTGGCAGTGAATAAATCAAACATTGCCTAAATGTCTTGACCCTGTGTTAGATAAAATCCGCTCTTCAGAACTTTTACAACAAGTGTTGTTTTGCAACATCAGGAGAAAACATGAAGATGAAGATATTCGAAAGGCGTCTATCCAGCTCGTGTCCCACATTCATCTCAAAGCGCAGAGCGGTATATGACACATCTTGCGGGGAAATAGTATGAAGAAAATATTTTTCTAACTAATATTTAATTTTCTTATATTCTTTAGGGTACCATTATTAACTGATAATCTATTAAATGTTTTATAGGCTGTAGTGTGTTGTTTCACTGACGGAAGTGCTAAAATAAACACGCATGCTTATGGATGTTTCAGCCTCAAATTATTTCAAAATGTAGGCTATATATATATATGGCATAGACTACAGTATTTAAAATAGCATATAGCCTATTTATGCATTAGTTACATTCTCAATTTAATTTACAGAGCAATCCCTGCTAAGTTTTGAGTTTAACTATAGAAAAGGATTAGTGTGTGTCACACTCACAACAGACTCGCAACGGGGGCGTGGCATCACGATGGTGGCGCTCCATCGTGATGGCTGACCGACGACAATGATATTCATATAGTTCATATAATCAAAAACATAGGTTGTGATTTCACAAACCTCATGACATGGGTTCCTGGAAAAGGGTTTCCTCACACACATCCTATCATTTCGCTTCAGAAGACATTGATTCGTCATCTGGGGTCATGTGGATTCTCGTCATATTAGTTTTGCGTGGTTTTTGAAGCATCAGCTTTGAGGGACCCATCCACTTGCATCATATGGACTCACAGAGATGCACTCATTTTACAAAAATCTCAGTTTGTGTTCATTTGAAGAAAGAAAGTAATTTCAATCATGACAACACTAATAGGCAGTAGTAAGTATGGACTTGCTACTGCCAATAGATACACAGACACGCTGCTGTGAGCAGTGTTGGGCACGTTACTTTAAAAAAGTAATTAGTTATAGTTACTAGTTACTTCTTACAAATAGTAACTGAGTTAGTAACTGAGTTACATCATTATAAAAGTAACTAATTACCAGGGAAAGTAATTACTGCGTTACTTTTTTTTTTTCCCCAAATGTTCAAATATGTCAAATAACTTGGATGCCCCCAATATTAGATATGCTAAATGAATGAATTGGACACTAAATAGAATAAATTATTATTATAAAACATTGTACATTAATGTACACTATTGTAATGTTGCTGTGGGACAATGTGAGAGACACCTATCAAATTCAATACATTATTGTAAATATTATCAGTAGGCCTACTATAGTGTAAATATTGTGTAAATATTATCAGTACTATACTTTCCTTTGGTGGTGGAGCTCACGTTATCACCTGGGTTTTTAGCCACTAATTTTCTGGCATATGATGATGTGAGGCGCTTCAGAATCACTTGCCACCGGCGTGGAGAGACTCTTTCTTCCTGGGCATAAGTTGCACGTTACATAAATATTCTGACCTTTCACCTCAATGAGGGGAAAGTAGCGTTTATACTTCCAGTTTGCGAAAGCTACCTTTGAAGTCGTTGGACCATCGCTGAATGTGCATATGCGTGTGCGTCATAGGTGTGTGTGTGAACCATAGACCGTGAAAAAAATAGGTGTAAACTCAACCTATCAACTTCAACCTTGTCTCCCACCCACCAATCATCATCAGTTATGTGCACCACCGCACCCACCCCCAACACGCATGGCTGGTGCGCGCGCACACACACACACACACACACGTTACAGGTCCGACTGACAGAGAGCCTGTTCGGATGAAAACCGCTTCAGTGAACTCAATAGTAACGCGACTAACGCCGCATTTTTTCCCTCAGTAACGCTAACGGCGTTGTAACGGGAGAAACAGTAATTCGTTTGATTACTCGTTACTGAAAAAAATAATTCCGTTAGTAACGCCGTTTATCTGTAACGCCGTTATTCCCATCAGTGGCTGTGAGCATGCATACACATATCCCATAGCAGATCTAGGCAGGTGGAGCTGGGGGAGAAGGAGAGTTTCAAAGGAACTCTGATACACTTAACCAGATTATTTAAATGTTGAGCAAGTAATCTCATTGGCTGCAGAATCAGCAGAGGCCAATCAGCTTGTGCAATGTAAATCACGTGATTGCTATATAAATATATAGTGTAGGGGTGTGACGAGACACTTAGCTCACGAGACGAGATGAGACAAGATTTTTGCACAGTATTTTTAAGAAATCCTCAGTGACAGAATTATTGACTGGAAAAATAGTCTGCAGGTGCATTTTGAAATGTAATGAATGTCATTTCAGTTCTACTTTCTGAGTATCAATTATCATATGCATTGAAATACAACAATCCTCAAGCACTGTAAAAGGTGTTTCCACAAACTCAACTGACTGGCTTCTCTCCTGTATGATTTCACGAATCTCTTACATGAAGTATAAGCTCAAACTTCCGATTGAGGCTATGTGTGACCTCCTAATTCAACTCTTTTCCTCAAATTGAACATAGAAATAAAAACAGTATAAATAACACAAATAAATAAAAACATTTTAGTCTTAAGTGCAAACAATAAGAGCAAACATAACCAAATTACTCTGAATATTCAAAGTGTAAACAGCTAAGAGGTGGTTAACTACACAGCTCAGCATGAGATAGCTTTGATAATGAGACAGACTATTGTAAAAACTCAAATGTCTGTATAACTTGCACATTTGGTAGTTTTTTTTAAACATCTGCTCCATAAAAATGTATTATAAGTAAGTAAATGTATAAATAAATAAGCTCATCTCTAGTGTTTTTTTATGGCTCAATAACAAACTGTAAACATTGGATAACTTTCCTGAGGTAAATGCAATGTTAAAGCTGCACTATGTAACTTTTCCGTCCACTAGAGGTCGCCTGTTCAAAACAAAGGCGTAGCTTGATGACGCCACGTTTGAGCGCAGAATCTTGGGACATGTGGTCTTCAGCTCACAGCCGGTGGAAATCATGTTCATGGATGCGATTATTAACATTACTGTAGTATGAAACAGAGCAGGGCAGAGTGTTGTGGGAGCTGAGCAAGGCCGCTGGAGCGATTGTTAATAAGATGAACGCAACACACACCTCACGAGCAGCGGGACTTTTATTATGCCATAGTCACCGCGCCACTTCCGCTTTTCCTCTCATGAGTGTGAGGTAACGCAGCTCTGTTTATTATATTAGACACATCTGAGTGTGTTAATGATGTTATGACATTATGTGCTTTCTCTCGCCGGCTGCTATGACACTTGTTGCACTGCAGTGAGAGTAAAGCGTTTCTGCAAAATAAAACCAGAAACCGAGGGTAACGCAGATATGACGTCCTGATTCCTTGGTTAAAATAGCAATTTTCTCACGATTTACACATAGTTGGAAACATTTGGGATATTGTAAGTACTCAACTGAACAAAATACACTGGACTAGTGTACTAGGGACTGGACTAGTACTGGACTAAAAAATGTTTCATAGTGCACCTTTAAGTGACATTGTTCTGAAGTTGTTTTATTGACGTCTTTCTGTGGGTGAAACTCTGATTGAGCGATTCATTTGCGTACATCAGGAGCACATATCGTTCTTGTTCGCACTCGTTCATTGAGAGGATTGTACAGTGGTTTGATAACAGTCATCTACAATTGAATATTGAGAAAACAAAGGAATCATGTACAGCTGGTTCTTCATATGAACAAATTACTATAAAAAGGTGCAAAGTTAGTTTCAAAGTTGAAATATTTAGATACCATAATTGATGATTAACTTTCATTCATTCAGGAAAATGTGGACAGCATTTAGATCTACTTAGGAAACTAAGGAATTTTAATATTGAAAGGAGGATTTTAACTATTGTTTATAGATTAACATATCGTTACATTTCCATACCATGAAATAATGTTATAAGGCAGAAAAATAAACTGACAAGTAATTAATGAAGCAAATAAGATTACCAGCCAGAAACAGAGTACAATACAAGAGCTGTTCTCACATTTTATGGGGAAAAAAGGCAATTACAGTATATTCTGCCCAAAACCCATCTGCTCCATTTTTGCTTTGAGGCCCTCCCTTTGGGGCGTAGGCTGTATGTACCGCGGGCCCAGAATAATATATACAAAAGATAATTTGTTCCTTTGGCAGGGACTGTGTTAAACCAAATTCTTAATTAAGGTATTGAGGTATATTTATATAGGGAGGTGCTTGAACACATATGAGAGAATGCATGCTTTATATGCATATACAGTGGCAAGAAAAATATATGAACCACTTGCAGATTCTGTGAAAATGTGAATAATTTTAACTAAATAAGAGAGATCATACAACATTTATTTTTTAGTACTGTCCTGAATAAGATATTTTACATAAATTGTTTTTTACATATAGTCCACAAGACAAAAAAATTGCTGAATTTATTAAAATAACCCCGTTCAAAAGTTTATGAACCCTTGATTCTCAATACTGTGTGTCGTTCCCTGGATGATCTATGGCTGTTGTTTTGTTTTGTGGTGGTTCTTCATGAGTCTCTTGTTTGTCTTGAGCAGTTAAATTGCCCAATGTTCTTCAGAAAAATCCTCCAGGTTCTAGGGCTGGTCCGAATACCATTTTTTGAGCTTCGAAGCTTTGGTAGTGATCAACATCGAATATTCAAAGCTTCGGAGGGAAGGAGCTGAACATATCCTTCTCTCTAATAAAGGCTGGAATCTGGAGAAGTGGCGAGCCTCACGCGGGCAGGGCTTATATGCTCCGCGAACGGGCAATGAACTAGTGATACAAAACACACAGATCTGTTACATCCCAGTTTTAATATATTATAGTAGCTAGTAAAAATAATTCTGTTCAGTTTTAGAACAGACTAAGAGCCCCTATTTCTGCCCCTGGGGCCGGGCTTCGGGCCAATTTTCACATCATTCCTCAAACGCAGGCTTTTTCCTTCATTTTATATTTTAGACATTCATTCATTAAAAGAAACAATGAGGTGTGCAGCGCTGGTGGAAACAACATGAGACTATGACAACACGACTGTCAAGATGGCTCACAGTGTTTAGAGTATCGCCGCAAATGAGTAAAGCAAGCCAACACGCAAACTGCCGAACCTCTTAGATGCTCAAAAACACAATCATCTTCATTAAAATGAATGAGACTAAATGCTCTTACAGTGCTTAGGTCACTCGTTCTGATATTGCGGTCTTTGATCTTGAAATGAGCTGATGAATAGCCTATAATGCAACTCATATCTTTTGCTTTCGTTGACATGAACTCTGTTAAATGTGCATATAGCGCAAGAATTGAAGATCGGATTTATATTAATTTTGCGGAGAGGTGTAAGTTAAGACAACCTGCCTAATTTTTATTTATTTCTTTTTGAACACGTTTCCTCAAAAAAAAAATCGTATTATAACCAAGACAAGTTAAGTGTTGATTTAAGAGGATAAATGGATCAAACATGTGTTGTTAACTCACTCAGTCCGCTTGGTCGTTACTTAAAAAAAAGAAAACTTTAATTTAACAATCAAAAAAATGCTTTAAACATTTTTCTAAATTAACTTAAAGCAGCACTAGGTAACTTTTGCTCTCGGGCTCCCCCTACAGTTGTGAAACAGTATTGTCCTCTACTACTGTCGTAAACTGTCATTCTACATCAGCGGATGCATCGCACGTGCATTTGTTGACATGACAACCATGATAGCCCTGAACACTGCCGGAGTTCACATGCAGGTGTTCTGCTCATAGATGGTTCTGCTTGCGTCGCGTGTGAAATGTCTTCATCCCAGGTACAGTGGCATATGTTTCAGCATGTCGTATGAATATAATTTCATGGGTTTTATTTTTTTCAAACGCCAAATGATCGCGATGCTCACGTTTACAAGCCAGCGTCATTATAGTAGCCTAGTCTATTGGTTCCCGTTTTACAGAATCTATATGATACTTCAGTTCAATGTTTGAGTGGTAGGTAATAACCATATATCGTCAATATTATAATATCAAGCTACTCTAGATGAATCTGCAAATTTGAAAAATCGATTTGCATTATAGCTTGAGGAAAGACAAATAAACCAATATCACAGACATGTTAGGTATCCTAAAATATGATTTTGTATGTATTACGTATTTTCTTGCAAGAATGTAGCCCCCCCTCCTTCAGCTCACGCCAACGAGCAAACGCTGGCCCAATGTTGATCCTCGTCCTGCCTTTAATCCGATCACTTTCTCGTTTCCTCTTTTTGCTTTCCTCCGACAAAACCTTTGCTTTCTTGTTTTTCTGTGCTGCTTCGGCCATGACTATAACATTTGGCAAACAAATGATAGTTTGGCTCACACGTCCGAATTTAAGGAAGTGGGGGTGGTGGTGGAAGTGACGTATATGCTGTAAAGCAGTCGAATTTTGTAGTTCTTTTTTTTCTCGGGTTACTACCCGAAACCCGAAGTTTAAAAGTACGATTAAAAATGATACAGACCCCGTCAGGCTATGGCAGACGTGTCATTCAACCTATTGTAAGTCGATGTATCATCACAAGAGTTTTGAAAATATATTATGAAGGTTGAAAAGTTACCTAGTGCTGCTTTAATAAAGAAACAAAACGAAATATAACTACTTTGACATTAAAATAAAAATTTTAATGGCTGCAACAATGTGTAATAGGGAGGAATGTTTACTCAAAAAAAAAGGTTCTATATGGCACTAAAATAAAAAAACAAATTAAATAAAAAATGTTTTAATTAATTTAATTAGACACGTCACGTCACTTCATTTTATTTGTTTCATTTGCGCCGTTGCGAGCAGCATCAGCCTCAGCTTGTCAAAAATGCCTTTTTACTGTGGTGGTGTTGGTGATAGTAGGCTAAATGTTTAAACCAACATTGTGATGCTTGAAGTGTTTTATATCTATGGATTTCATTACAAGTTAGACAAGTCCAGTGTTGATTTGAGAGGCTAAATTGATCCAACATGCGGTTAACTCACTGTCAGCAGCTGTCCGCTTGGTCATTACTTTAAAACAACTAAAACTTTAATTTAACAAACAAAAAAATGCTTTAAACATTTTTCTAAATTAACTTAATAAAGAAACGAAACAAAATATAACTACTTTGACATTAAAAACAAAACTGAACTATTTTAATGGCTGCAACGATGTGTAGGCCTAATAGGGAGGATAAAAAAATAAAATAAAAAATAAAAAATCACGGGACTCGGGCCGATAGTTTTGGTAAGCTGTAGGACACGGCCAGGCTAGGGTCTAAGACTAACTACAATTAAAAAACTGAACGTGCCACTCGAGCCAAACTAACGGCCGTCTCAGCACATCAGCAGCAGCAGTCAGATCATATTCTACACGAGAGCGAGGAGCTAAATTACAAGATGATCGCGGAATATTTGGTTTTAAAGCGATGTAAAAGCGCCTACTTAAGGGAGTTTGTCATTGTACTGTTTTATTGCTATGTTTTTCATTATAGAATAATAGCTAATGAACCCACAATTCAAGCAACCCGCCCCTGAATTGGCCAACCGAAAGTAAACGCGGCGCAGAGCTGCATGCGTTCAGCCGCTCAGCGCACAAGCACAGCATTGAGGGAAACGCTGAGGGAATATTTTTTCACCGTCACATCCCTAACGTATAAAAAGGATAATACATTTTGATTATATTATTCTATTTTCCACAATGTCAAACGAACGCAGTTTAACCCAAAATGCAAGCTCAGACACGGCTTCTGCCACATAAGCTTGTGCAGTTGTGCGCTCTGGTGCAGGGAACACTAAGAAGAAGCAAATATATTTATTAAGTATAACGAGGCTATTAAAATGGCTTGGCTATAAGATAATTGAAAAAAAGTATTGTATTTTATAGTGATTTTATAGTGTAAACATATGCAAGCGCGAATGAGAGCCGTTTTGAGCGGGATGCCAGGTGTTCATGAAAAAAACAACAACAACGAATATTCGAATCACAAATTTGAAAATCGAATACCAACCCATCGAACGAATATTCGAATATTCTGGTCCAGCCCTACCAGGTTCTGCACATTCTTCAGTTTTCCAGCATCTTTTTCATATTTGAATCCTCTCCAGCAGGAACTGTATGATTTTGAGATCCATCTTTTCAAACTGAGGTCAATTGAGGGACTAAAAACAGTTGAAACATTCACTGATGCTCCAGAAGGAAAACAATGCATTAAGACAGGGGTTTTCAAACTGGGTTCCGGGGACCCCCAGGGGTCCTCCAGACGGTTCTAAGGGGTCCCCAGAAAATTTCAGAGATGAAAAAGACAAAGCAAAAATGGATAAAGTCTACCAAACATTCGAACATTTCTAAATGTTTCTCTTCTTTCTTGCCATATACATACTTTCCAGAATTGTATATGTTTGCTTTGTATCTTTCTAGTGATTTTTTTCTCACTATTAGCCGCCTTTATCTCGCTCACTGGGGTTGTAAGGCAGTATTCTTAAAGGGTTAGTTCACCCAAAAATTCTCACGCATGCGTCGTGGAGGCACACATGGAAGACAATAACAAGCTGGATAAAGGTGTTATTTTGAATTTTTTTTGCGCACAAAAACTATTGTCGTCGCATCGTAAAATTATTGTAGAGTCACTGTGGTGAGATGGACTTTGTAACGACGTTTAAAAGTGCCTTTTATGGGTCTTGGGAGTGTAAATGTACTGAATGCCAATGGAGGCCTATCTGAAGCCTTTCTCAGCCATCAGCTTTCAAAAAAAATATCTTCATTTGTGTTCCGAATATGGACGGAGGTCTTGCGGGTGTCGAACGACATGAGGGTGAGTAATTAATGACATCATTTTCATTTTTGGGTGAACTAACCCTTTAATGCAGTATGTAAGCTGATTACATTCATTTATTGTGAAAGTTGCTCATACAAATAATTTTAATTGAAAATGTCCTTCTTCAGGTTTATACATCCAACATTTAAGTATAGCCAATTTAAGTTTGGAAACAATATGTTGTATTTATAATGTCACACTTACTATTTATCTAACAGTTTAAATGTTTTTACATACATACAAATAAATGGATTTTAGGAAGGGGGTCCCTCATAAAGTTTGAAAAACCCTGCATTAAGAGCCTGGGTGTGAAAACTTTTAAGCAGTGAGCATGTCCAAATATTTCTCATTTTGTTTAAATATATATATATTTTCATTTAGTACTGCTCTTCAGAAGCAACAGAAGATACTTGCATGTTTCACAGAAGACAAATTGAGTACAATTTACCTTGATCTTCAAATTCAAGAAGTTTTCACCCCCGTCTCTTAATGCATCGTGTTTCCTTCTGGAGCATCAGTGAATATTTCAACCTTTTTTAATAGTTGTGTTTGAGTCCCTCAAGAGATGGATCTCAAAATCATACAGTCATTGCTGGAGAGGGTTCAAAAATGCAAAAGATGCTGAAAACTGAAGAATGTGCAGGACCTGGAGGATTTTTCTGAAGAACATTGTGCAGTTTAGCTGCTCAGGACAAACAAGGGAACAAACATCACAAAACCCACACACAGCTGTGGGTCATCCAGGGAACGACACACAGTATTGAGAATTAATGGTTCATAAACTTTTGAACGGGGTCATTTTAATACATTTAGCAATTGTTTTGTCTTGTGGACTATATGTAAACATTTTTTATGTAAAATATCTTATTCAGGACAGTACTAAATAAAAAATAACATGCATTTTGTATGATCTCACTTATTTAGTTAAAATTATTCACAAATTCTGGAAGTGGTACACATACTTTTTCTTGCCACTGTACATATATTGTAACGGTATGGTATTTACTTCTATGTGTTTGTTTTTTACGGGGACTAATTTGTGTTTTTACTATGTGATAGTGTGGATGTATAGTATTGCCAGCATCAACGATGAATTTCTGTCCAGGAAAACTGAACAGACAAAGTTTAACGAACTAACGAACGAACGAACGAACGAACGAACTAACTAACTAACTAACTAACTAACTAACTAACTAACTAACTAACTAACTAACTAACTAACTAACTAACTAACTAACTAACTAACTAACTAACTAACTAACTAACTAACTAACTAACTAACTAACTAACTAACTAACTAACTAACTAACTAACTAACTAACTACATACTCTGTGTTTAGGGAGCGGTGTGCATTCTACAAGATAAGACATTTATCAGACTCCTGTCAATCATCTCACCTAATTCTCATCACATGATCTGTGAACTGCGATTCCTGCTGCACTGTGTGTGTGTGTTTGTGTGTACGACTGCAGGTCACGCTGGCTGAGCAGAGCAGAAGTTTACAATAGTTAACATTTGAAGCGACCATTATCCAACTGAATGAAATGGTTTTAATTTCTATAAAAAAGTGAAACGACAGTGGAGGCTGTAATGTAAAAGTAGCGGTGGCATATTCTATGCTAATTTCACCCTCACACTCAGTCATGGCGACATCGCGAGACGGCTTTTCGCTTGACGAGAGATCTCGTCACACCCCTAATATTTAGTTTTTGGGACGTTATGAGAGTGAGTAAATGATGAGAGAATTTTAATTTGGATGGATGGATGGATGGATGGATGTAGTATCTCTTTAAGGATTGTTTCATTATTCATTTCTGAAGAGCGAGAAAAAGTGTGGACTGCATTAAAAAAGTCTTACCGGTCACCATCTCTCAGACGCTTGAACTGGGATGCTAGTAAACACATGAGGGTCGGTCCCAGTCTGCTGCCAGGCACCAGTTCTTCAGCCATCAGTGCAGGAAACAGGTCGATGTTTAGAGGTGTACCATAGAGCCTGGGAGCAGAACACACCATTACACCCACAAATTGCTAAATGTGTCTTTCAATAACAATGGATGTGGCTAACCTCTGAAGCTTCTCTCGCACAGTGGGGTTCTGAATCTCATTCCTCAGATCGTCAAAAGTCTGTGCGGACGTGAGGTTGCAGAACACCCGGTAGTCATTATATGGGGGTATACCGTGGTCACGGCCCCTCTGGATATTCATGGCCGCCAGGTCAAGTGCCACCGCATGTGCCATTGAGAAAAGGCGTTCGGTGAGTTCTGTGTTAAGCAGTTGAGTGGACACTCTCATTTTTCCTGCCACTCCAAACAAACCACGGAGCAAAGGATCAATGCCTCCTTCGTTTACAATACGGAAGGGTGAGAAAAAAGCCTTATGAAGTGAGATGTGTCCTTGCTGGATGGGCTGGAAGGTTTCATCGAGCCGGTATAAAATGGGGTTGATGAGCGTATGACCGAAGCGGAAGGCAGCAGTGGCAAAAGCATTGAGGATGCCAGCGTTGATATTGGGATTATATCCATTATAGTCACCCATTAGCCTGATGCCAGCCTCACCCAGTATTTTAGGCAGCCAATGGCTGTAGGTTATATGCTGCATCTGGGCTCCGACTATCTTCCGCGCCTCATGGTAAATGGTGTCACCATCCCAATGGGGGTTGAGACGAAGTAACTCACTGGCTATTCGGTTATGCTCACGGAACCAAACCGTGTGCATAGCCGTCAACCCAAGCTGCTCATTGGCACGATGGTCACCAGCTAGAAAGCAAGGAATGGGACTCTCGTTTTCATCCCGCATGCACTCTGTTGGTGGCCCAGTTGCAAAGGGGAGCAGCGGCTTGCCTGTGCGCTGCACGATACCCTGGCGCAACATGCCCCTATGGCTGGCCAAGTCACGAATCTCTTCGGCCTCGTGATGCGAGCTGCCGTAAACATTGGAAGCATCAATGTAGGACGTGAGCTGGTTCATTTGCTCGCGCGGATACACAGAGTTCATAAGTAGAGAGGTCATTCCGCTGCCGCAAACAGGACTGGAGCGCACAAAGAACATGCACCGTGCTCCATTGCGCCGCTGCCGTGGGTCGTTGGGTGGAAACATGATGGGAAAGCAAGGTGGGTCGTTGGTGCACACCGAGGTGCACAACTGTCCATCGGAGAAACGCGACTGGCTGAGGGCTACGACGGTCGAGTCCAGGTCGTGGTCCAGGAACTGGCCCCATTGCATAAGCATGTGCGTGTAGCGATCATCTGGGGTGATGGTCTCCGAGCCGATCATGGTGGTGGAGACGAGACGTGGAAATGGCAGAGGGAAGCCATTTTGCCTTCTATCAGTGGTGCCACGTGGGAGATTGAAGCCATTGTCATAGACGGGCTTTAGCAAGCGCTCAAAGGCAGTGAGCGAGGCGCCCCACATGGGGTGCTGCAGGTTGTTACAAGTGCCATCGTGAGTGCGATACTTCTGGTGGAAGCAGATGTCCGAGCAATTGTTGATGCGTCGATGGGCCGTGCAGCCAGACAGGTTAGCTATCATATCCAGGAAACGCGGAGACACCAAGTCGTTGTAGCGGTAGGCTGTAAAATAGTTGGGAAAGAGTGGGAATCTTGTAAAATGTTGACAACGTTAAAAAAATTATTTTGTAAAGAGACATAAATAGAGTTGTAATGAAAGGCAATGAAGGGATAGTTCTCCCAAAGCTGAAAAAGACTTGGGTTAAACCGCTCAAACACCTTTATAACCTTTTTGAATATCCTGAGTTTTAATTACCTGGATTTTCTAAGGGCTGACATAAACCTCTCAGGTTTTATTAAAACATTAGGACTGTCATGATTCCTCGGTTAAATTTATAATCGCAGGTTATGTGCGTCTCAGAGCGGCTCCGTTCACAGTAAATGCTGCTCCACAGTCATGAACTCAGTCTCTGCATGTGTTGTTTGTTTGGGTTTCCAATAACATGCATTTGGGAACGCTTAAATATAAAAGCGTTCCCAAATATAAAGTCTGACGTACCTTGTGTTTCATAGCGAAGTGTTGCATTGTTATCATTTACATCTATGCATTGTGCTGTTATAATACGTAATGTACATAAGTTGATTTTTTTTTTATATTATGTATATACAGTAACTGTATGTATTTTAATAGTGTTGTTCAATAAAACGATAAGATTAGTTGCTTTTGATTAGACCAATTATTATTGCCTTATTATTATATATGTATTCAAGTCATTTTAAAGGCATACTACTACAAACACTTTAGTCAATTTTTATTACAGCCCTAAAAAATATTTTCATTTTTGGGTGAACAATCCTTTTCTAAGTTGGTCACTAATCTCATCATCAAGCCAGAGCTGGTCCAAACTTGTTCCAGTCTGATTGTTGCTAAGTTTACCAATTAATTATTTATTTGTTTTATTAGATTTTAATGAAAATTGTATTTATTTATTTTAATCTAATTTAAAATTTAATTACTGATTTATATATATATATATATATATATATATATATATATATATATATATATATATATATATATATATATATATATATATATATATATATATATATATATATATATATATATATATATATATATATATATTTTTTTTTTTTTTTTTTCTAATTTATGCATTTATTATTAGATATATATTAGATATTTCCATGGACCCCCTGTCACTCCCTTGCTTTTCTTTTAAGATTTTATGACTCTAACATTTAATGACTCTAACAATCGCACATGTTGTAACCATGAAGTGATAACTTATCTTCCTAAAATATTAAACACGTTATAGTGTACACATCTTCATCCTTAGTTCTAACACATGACAAAAGTCTACACACATTCCTGCAATTTATTTAGCAAACATTTTAGATAAACCTACCCCTAAACGGTTTAAGATTAAGCTGCAAAGTGGACCAGATGATATTATGATAGTTAAAAGTCTGGCTACGTTAGACTACCCTTGTGAAAAAGAAGTGCACTTAATTGTATTGAATATGCACTTGTAGTGTACTTCAAATCATAATTATTAGTTAGTTATATAATTCAAGTGATAATTAAAGTGTATTTAAAAAATAAATAAAAAAATGTACTTGCAGATAATTTTAGTGTAAGAGAGTACACTTTCATTCTTAACACACTTATGTACTTTTTTCCCCAAACTAATTGCATTTAACATAAATTTAAACTATAAAACATTTCATTTAATTGAAAATAACATGCAATTAAGTGTCTGAAAACGTTACATTCAGTTCACACTTAAGTGTATTCTTTCTTTAATAAGTAGTCATTTTAAAAGTATGCTTGAGTGCACTTCTTTTGCCCAAGGGAAGTCAGCGATAGATGCAAGTAATTGTGCCTGAATAGAGTTGTGTTGACCCCTTTATGGTATTTGCGTCAGTGAATGTGTCCAGAGGGTAAATGCTCAGATTTGGGCAGGGCTTGTCCAAACATGTGGGGCCATTTTGCCATAGTGTGGCAATGAAAGCTGTGCTGTTGTCATAACCAGAAAAAACAGTGAGTCGTGTCTTTTGCAGCACGAAGCGCCACAGTGTCTGCTGTCCATTTAATAAAGCAGACATTTCTTTTGCCGTATATTAGTTGTACATTTTAAATCACAACACCAAAATGTATATATATGTTGAAGAGCGGCATGGTGGCGTGAGATACCTGTTCCATTGGTGTCCACCATGAGGCCCTGGTTCACATGCCTCTGGATGAGAAGTAGGGTCTGCTCAAAAATCTCTCCAGCTCTGGCCTGCTCCACTGTGTAGGGGTCCCGAGGGTAACGAAACAGCGCCAGGAGCTCGGCGGGGGTACGAGGAGATCTGATGATGGTGGAGAACACATTAACTTCACACACATTCACAAAAGCCTTTCAGACGTACTCTGGAAGAGAATACAAATGAGCAAACGGACAGGACAGATTAGTAGATCTCATAATTTCTAATTAGTCAATCGATTCAAAATCATTCTCTCTCTTTTTAAAGGTCCCCCACTAGTCAATAATTAAAACTTCAAGGGTTAGTTCACCCAAAAATGAAAATTCTGTCATTAATGACTTACCCTCATGTCGTTCGACACCCGTAAGACCTCCGTTCATCTTCAGAACACAAATTAAGATATTTTAGTTGAAATCTGATGGCTCTGAAAGGCCTCCATTGGCACAATGCACGGTTCACTCTCAAGACCCTTAAAAGGTACTAAAGACGTTGTTACAAAGTCCATCTCACTACAGTGGTTCTACAATAACTTTATGAATCGGCGACAATAGTTTTTGTGCGCAAAAAAACCCTAAATAACGACTTATATAGTGATGACGATTTCAAAACACGGCATCATGAAGCTTCGAATCGTTATGAATCAGTGAGTCGAATCATGATTCGGATCGCGTGTCAAACCACCAAACTGCTGAAATTTGGCGATTCAAACAGCTGAATCGACTCACTGATTCATAACGCTTCGAAGCTTCATGAGGCCGTGTTTTGAAATCGTCATCACTATATAAGTCGTTATTTAGGGTTTTTTTGCACACAAAAACTCTTCTTGTCGCTCCATAAAGTTATTGTAGAACCACTGTAGTGAGATGGACTTTGTAACGACGTCTTTAGTACCTTTTAAGGGTCTTGAGAGTGAACGTGCCATTGAGCCAATGGAGGCCTTTCAGAGCCATCAGATTTCAACTAAAATATCTTCATTTGTGTTCTGAAGATGAACGGAGGTCTGACGGGTGTCGAACGACATGAGGGTAAGTAATTAATGACAGAATTTTCATTTTAGGGTGAACTAACCTTTTAAAACTTAAAACTAATCTTTGATCAACAAAATTACATATTTAAATGTTTTGGGGTTTTTTGCTGTGAAAAATATTCTTCATGCTAGCTGGAGAATTTTTTTTTTTTCCCCACTACTCTGAAACTTTGCATTATGATAAACAAACAATGTTTCTGCATATAATGTTTTGCTTTAATTCGTCAAATTATAAATAAAAAAAAAATTATTTAGAGTTTGAATGTTCTGCAGGAATCTATTTTAACGATCTGAGCGCATGGTCTGAAGCGCACGACGCAGGTGCACTTACGGCGTGTCCGAATCCTCTTTTGCTAGTTTAATGACCGAAAAAACGGTCTGCGTGCCAGGTGCATGGTCAAAAGGGTTGTCCCTTGTCTCTTAATTAATTAATTTGTTACATTTATATAGTGCTTTTCTAGGCACTTAAAGCACTTTACATAGAAGGGGGGAATCTCCTCATCCACCGCCAATGTGCAGCACCACCTGGATGATCCGACGGCAGCCATATTGCGCCAGAACGCCCACCACACACACCAGCTGATTGGTGGAGAGGAGACAGAGGGATGAAACCAATCATATATATATATATATATATGGGGATGATTAGGAGACCATGATGGACAAATTTGGCCAGGATGCCGGGGTTACACCCCTACTCTTTATCGAAGGACATCCTGGGATTTTTTTTGATGACCACAGAGTCAGTACCTCGGTTTAACGTCTCATCCGAAAGACGGTGCTTGTTACAGTATAGTGTCCCCATCACTATACTGGGATTTTAGGACAGGCTGAGCACCCCTTGCTGGCCTCACTAACACCTCTACCAGCAGCAACCTAGTTTTCCCAGTTGGTCTCCCATCCAGGTACTGACCAGGCTCAGCCCTGCTTAGCTTCAGTGGGAAACCAGTCTTGAGCTACAGGGTGATATGGCTGCTGGTGATAAATCATGGGTGTGTTTTGGGCGTAACTTGCAATAAACCAATCAGAGTCTCATCTCCCATTCCCTTTAAAAGCCAGTTGTGCTCGCGCCATGGCGGATTCGCTATTTACATGGCGGAATTTGCGAGTGGAAAGACTGCTTCTCCAGAGAAGAATCCTTTTATTATTAATATTTAAATATGTGTGCGTGTGCTGCGCATCCCTGTGTGTGTAATAATCAGAGTGTACATGCGTTATGCACCCGCCTATAGGCACATATTACTAACACGCCCTTTAAATAACACTAAAAATACTGCGCTATTGACTGTAGAGCAGGTTTTTGTTGGTCAATGGCGCAGTTATTTTCAGTTCCTCAAAATAGCAACGTGCCAACAATGCTCCTGAACACACCTGGTTTTCAGACCAGCACACCCATGGGTGAACAGATGGGCGGCAGTGCATTTGCTATTTAAACAACGTGGAGCTGGATGTGAAAATGAGAACTGCGTCGGGCTGAAACTAGAAGAAAACACTTGCGTCGCACCTGGCGTCGCATTGCGCCGGTTGTATGATAGGGCCCATTATTCAATTCAATTCAAATTATGTTGAAATGGTGACAGAAAACAATAAAATTTAAACAATAAAACAATAAAATTGTATACTATGTCCTGCTGAATAGCACATCTGAACACCATGGAACAGCATAAACAATCTGTCAAAGCACTTGAAATGGCCACATATGCACATGACCCTCTTTCAAGCGTTTAATAGAAAGTGCTCCCATACTTTGGACAACTTGGATCATCCACTTTTTTCCACTGAAGCTCACTCTGAAAACTGCTTTCAAATGCATTTCCCCCAAAGTGCAGTCACTGACTCTGTACCTAAACTTCTACCTACCTTTAAGTAGTTTTTGCAGGCCTAATTGTTTTAAAAAATGGTAACACTTTATTTCGAGGTTCAGTTTTCGCTATTAATTAGTTGCTTATTAGCATTTATATTACTAGGATATTGGCTGTTTATTAGTACTTATAAAGCACATATTAATTCCTTATTCTGCATGACCATATTCTACATCCCTGAATCTAAACTTAACAACTACCTTACTAACTATTAATAAGCAGTAAAAGAACAAAAAAAAAAATGCTTTGAGAGTAAATTTTCATAACACATAAAAATATAATAGAGTTAATTGAGCAAAATATATCTGACCACAACCAAGTTACACTCTAATAAGTGGCAACTTAAAAAGTTATGCAGCTGACTGCAAATAACAGCCTAACCTTGTAAATATATGTCAGAAATAATAAACTGTCAACTCTAATTCAGTGTTTATTGGGGTTATTTGAGAGAACCAGATCAAACAAAGAATAAGCGCTTTGCCAAAGCTGTTGGTGTCGATTCAAACAAAAGCTAAAGAACATCAAAGTCTGCATCATTTTTATCATTCAGAGAGTTGGCTTCACTTCACATATTATCTCTTGCGAACCAAGAAGGCACCAGGTTTATGCCAAAAACACGGGCAGATTTGTTTCAAGGTTTTCACCCTTGACCAGTTGTCTAGGACTGAATATACTTTAATGTCTTGGCAAGCTGTGACAAAATGTCAACTAATAGTATAATTTAAAATTTAAAACAGTCATTCAAGGATTGTGAGGAAAAATTCCCCATATAATCCTTGGCAATCTCTCATTACTAGGATAACATTATCTCTCAGACTTCATACAAAAAGCATTAGTCTTTAAAGCGATCCTCTCCAGCAAAGAAACAAAAACAGTCTCAATGAGCGAACGTGAGCTGGCAATGTTCTCGACAGACAAAATAACCCCTCCCCTCCCTCCATCAACAAGCTTGGCGCGCAGGGTACCCTTCCAGTGAGAAATTAGGAATCATACCGCAGTGACCAGCCTTTGTCCAAGGCATAAACGGTCCCAGTAAATTCCTGATGGGTTACGGCATTGTGACTCACAGCAGTAGGAATTGTTTTCTTGGCATGTTTTGCCTGCAGCACAGAGTGCTCACCCGTCAAAGAGCTGCCTCCTGGTGGAGTCTATTGCGCTGTTTATGCTCCGAATGGCCTCTTCAAGGGACGTTGAGACAAATGGATCCCCCTCCCTGCTCACCTGTGGGACTAGAGCGCATTACACAAACATCACTGGAAATAAAAGATAGGAAATTATAATCTGCACATGGGATACGAAAACTGAACAGAAACTCCACATGACATAGAAGCTTTATTGGCTGTCAATAGAATAAAAATGTAATGATGTGCCAATTAATGAATTAATTAATCAACTCAAATGAATCAAATACCTGCTGAGAAAAGGCCCCAAACGAAAGACAGTCTAATACATGATATTATATGACAGATGAGTAAATAAACATTACAACAAGTGGTTTTAGCAGTCAATATATTACTGATGCACAGTCCACAGAAATCCATTCAATTGACTTTGTCAATCTAGTAGACTTAGGAGCCATCCACACAGGATACATTCTTTTTCTGTGTCGAAAAAACGAAAATGAAGTTCATTTCGTGTTCGAAAAAGCTTTCCGGAAAAGTTAGCACTTGCATTTATACACATTCAAACTACCACTGGCCCGTGGCGATTAGGTAATAGCTAATTCATTTATTCTGTTCAGTCCGTCGAGGTCAGATGTGAGTAAAAACACAAACACACTGGAGAGCTGCTTTACAGATGAAAATGCTTAAGAAAATGAAGTTGTAAATCTAATTGAAAGCAACACTGACACTCATGTTTAATACTGTACATTTGCTTGCGTTAAAGCAATCTTTAGTATAAAGAGCTGTATAAATAAATATGACGTGACTTGACTGAATTGCAGAGCTTGTGGAAACATATCTATTGCTATGATCAGATGATTTACTGTTTTCTCACTGTTGTCCTTTTTGTTTGTGTTAACCGTGTTATTGAGAGGAAGGTGCGCAACACATATTTACATATTCACTAAACACGCCACTCCCAACAGTGTGGACAGCAGTGTTCATTTAGTTGACGAATCATTTCCGTCAACGACCCTTTTTTCACTAACAAAAACGAGACGATAACTAAATAAAAAAACCCCGTTTTGGATGACAAAGACTATGACGAAAATCTACTGTCATTTTCGTCAACAAATACAAACCAGATGAAAATATTAGGGAAGGACAATTAGGGTCACTGTGTATTTCGAGCTCGTTTATAAATAAAAGTCACGCATTATATATTCATTTTTGGTTACACGATAAACTGTGTTAAATTTCGTTCCCATTTAATTCATAGTCAGGAGGAAAGACTAAGAACAGTATTTGACACATAATATTCAATGAAGTATCAGGGTTATAATAGTTTACAAAAACCATTCAAAATATTCATTACTTGAAATTAAATAAATGTTAACTGAAATTGTTTTTAAATAAACAAACGTATCTGAAGCTTTAGCTTAACCTGATATACTAACTAAAACAGAAATACAAAATAATAAAAACTATATAGATGTTTTAAAAAAAACAAACTAAAAAGTGATGAGCTCTTTTGTGTATTTTTGTGCTTGAACGGTCAAAAACACAATTATGTCATGTCAGTTTTTACATGTATTTAAGTAACAGTCGGTTATGTAATGCTTAAATGCTCAATTAATGCATTACAATTTAACTAAACTCATTAGATTTTAGTCGGCTAAATATTAGTCGATACTTAGTTGTCTACAGTAGAACTAAAATCTTATGATATTTAGTCGACTAAAACTAGACTAAAACTAAAAACAATTCAGGCGATTAGAATATGACTAAAACTAAATGGCATTTTAGTCAAAAGACTATGACTAAAACTAAATCAAAATTTGCTGTCAAAATTAACACCGGACAGTTTTGAACTTCTTTTTACCTTCAAATCAAGAATGATAAAGAACTTCACTGTGGGTATACTGGGGCCTCAAGACTCCTGTAGTAGATCTAGGCAGGTGGAGCTGGGGGAGGTGGAGGAGTTCAGAGGAACTCTGATAGCACACTGTAGGACTAGCTTACAACAGACACTGAACCAGACTTTTCAAATGTTTAAAGAAGAAATCTCATTGCTACAAAAACAGCAGAGGCCAATCAGCTTGAGCTGTGTAGTATACCATTTGATCACTAGCAAAATACATGTGTCAGACCATGGCAACTAGACAAGCCCAGAGACACACCTTGTGAAGACCTCGTTGACTAGACAGCCATCGGCACAGATCTTCAGCGTAATGTAACCTGATCTTCAAGCAGAAGGAACTGGATGAAATATTCTGAATGAACCACACCATGTTCATTCGTCTGGCCAGAGTTTGCTTTCGAGTTTATTCTGACACCTTAAATTCCGCTAATTGCTTGATGAAAATGCCGGAAACATCTGTACATTTCACAAATATTGCACTTAATCCACTTCATCTGTGATAAAATACACAAAGTACTCCATTTGAACTCTACACTGTCTGCAATTGGCAAATCTTGCTGATTGGTTAAAACAAGCTGGAGCCAAAGTTGAACATACCTTATATGTCAAGGATCTATCAGTTTGCGGCAGTCTAGCTTTTCATGACTGAGCTGGTCATTTCAATTTTGAACAATTAGTAAAGGCCCCTGAACTCATTTTGTTATGTTCCATCCAGCTATTTTGGAATGCTAAAAACATTATACCAATAAACATTATACCTACTGGAAGTCGACCAAAGATTTGTTCTTCAATGGTCAATCACTAAGCCAGTGTTTCCCAACCACTGTGCCACTGTTTGTCAGGTAAAAACCTCAGGAAAATGATCAAATTCCAAAAAATAAATGCAACAAATAAGAATATATCATCGCTGTTGGGCCAAAACCTTGTATCTCTATATTTTGTAATTTTTGTTTTATAAAATTAATGCTTTTGGTCACCCTTTACCTCTATATGTGGGTTTGACAAATATTTAACCAATAAAAACCATTTCAAAGAGGTTTTGACTAAACTTTGAAACTCCATTGGCTCCTCAAACTGTCAGTCAAACCTCATAGCTCCACCACGCCTCTATTTTAGAATGTGCCGCGCATCGTTTTGGAGATCTCTGCTTGTTTGCAATGCAAGGGTAAATAAAGAACTGATGTTTGAGAAAGTACAGTGCTTTCTTTACTCAAGAGACCATGTCCATAAAGGTTAACCTTTTTTTGTATTTGAAGAGCAGAGAATAGTCTTAGTCTGGTATTTGCCATCTAGTTGAAGCAAATATACTGTATTAAATATCCTGTGCATAGCGCTTCATCTTTTGTATCATGAGATTTTCATCATGACGTTTCAACAACAAGAAAACTCAGTGCCCATTCTAGCGACAGACAAAATATATCGGTCATTCGCTGGTCAAAAACCATGCAACTCCCTTTGATCTTGATTTTCATCAAATGTTAATATTATAATGACACATGCGAGTTTCTGGCCATTGCTATATAAAGCCACAATACTAACTTTGACACAGTGTTTAATTAAATAAATAAAGGTTTTCCGCCCCAAAAGTGACGATATGTAAATTTTTCGTTTTATCATCACCAACATCATATAGCTACCTATATGACCTTATTGTGTTTCACATTAAATGTGAGTGCTACTTTTAAAGGGATAATTACAACAGTTTTAATCATCCCATAATTTACTCACCCTCAAGCCATCCTAGGTGTATATGACTTTCTGGTAACACTTTAGAATAATGGTCATTAGTTAACATTTGTTAACTACATTAGTTAACATTAACTAATAATGAACTGCACTTATAAAGCGTTTATTAATCTTTGTTAATTTCAACATTTACTAATGCATTATTAAAATCTTGTTAACATTAGTTAATGCACTGTGAACTAACATGAACAAACCATGAACAGCTGGATTTATATTAACTAACGGTAACAAAGATGAACAAATACAGTAACAAATGTACTGCTCATGGTTAGTTCATGTTAGTTAATACATTAACTAATGTTAACTAATGACCATTATTCTAAAGTGTTACCGACTTTCAGATGAATACAATCAGAGTTATATATATATTTTTTAAATATCCTGGCTCTTCCAAGCTTTATAATGACAGTGAATGGAGGATGCGATGTTAAAGCCCAAAAAAAAACACATCCATCCATCATAAAAGTAATACATATGGCTCCAGGGGGTTAATAAAGGCCTTCTGAAGCGAAGCCATGCATTTGTGTAAGAAAAATATCCACATTTATATCTTTATTAACTAAAATAACTAGCTTCCAACAGATGGTCTATGCAAGTCGACTTACACCAAAAGAGTAACCCCTGACGCTATGTAAAGCGTATGCTTTGACGCTTCTAACGGTTCAAACAAATAGAGCTGGGCAACAAAATCCTCTTCTCTTATATCGAAATCCTCCTACATTTCTCTTTTTAAAAATTCATCTAATTCATGACCAGTGTTTTGTTGTTGTCACGTTCGTCAATATGTCATGCGTCAGGTCAGGGGTTATTCTTTCGCCGTAAATCAATGCAGACGGCCATCTGTCGTAAGCTAATTATTTTAGTTTATAAAGTTTTAAATATGTTTTCTTTCCTACACAAATGCATGGCTTCACTTCAGAAGCCATATGGTCATATGGATTACTTTAATGATGGATGGATGATTTTGGCTTTAAACTCTCATCCTCCATTCATTGCCATTATAAAGCTTGGAAGAGCCAGGACATTTTTTTAATAGAATATTATAGAAAGTCATATGCACCTAGGATGGCTTGAGGGTGAGTAAATCATGGGCTAATGTTCATTTTTGCGTGAACTAACCTTTTAATATAATATCTAGTTTTAATATGACATTTGGAGCAATGCATGTTTGTGCAATTTTGTTATATTTTTATATGGTAGTGTGCTGTGGGATTTTTTACTTAACAAAACTGTGCCGTGGCAAAAAAAAAAAAAAAAGGTTGGGAAACACTGCACTAACCAACTGAATTTTGATCAAATCCTAAATTTGTGGTTATGGCCTTCAATTCTTACCTTGCACTGTTAGCACCATGTTGGATGAGGAATATCCAATGGAGTTGCGGGCTACACACTCGTATCTACCCCCATCGGCAAGTCCCACGTCATTCACTTCCAGATAGCCATCTGGATTAATATGAAACTTCCCACTCTCTGTAATCTGGACTCCATCCTGTAGATCAGGACCACAGATTGTTTAAATGAGCCAGGTCACAAAATCAGGATAGTCCCATTGGGACCAAAGTGGCGGAACTGGTTGGATGGCCAGTTGTTGGGGAATGTGGCAGCCAATGGATCTAACCTTGCTCCATGTGATGATAGGTGTGGGCTCACCCTGAGCGCTGCACGGAATCTGGACATCTGATCCAGACTCCACAGTCATATCCCTCGGAGCGCTTGTGAAAACAGGCGTTACTGATGACGTAAAAACATATGTTAAAGATTACAGCGTGCACCCAGAAACACAGCTGCATCTATTATGAGACATGCACATGATGTACAACATGAAAAGATCATACACAGGTCATACACAGTCCTGAGTTATTGGCGATTGTCAAGGTTCTGTAATTTTAAAGTCAATGAAAGGGCAAGAGGTTCAGTCTGAGAGAGGCATACTGTATGTAAGTCTTCAAGGTCAATGTGAATTGGTTTGTTTGAAGAGCTTTATCTAAACATTTTAACCCCTAAAGCTATGAGTTGGGTCACGTGATCCTCTGAGGAAACCTTTAACAAAGTCATTATAGGCTACACTAGTGTATAATCACCCCCTTCACAGCTGTTTCTTAGTAATCTAGAAGTATTTCACACTAACTGCTAAGAACTGTCAAGTCAGTGCTGACTCAATCTGACAGACAGACATTTTGTCATCATTTACACACCCTCGTGTTGTTTTCTTTCATCCGTGACACATAAAATTAGACTTTAGGCAGAATGTCTGAGCTGGTCTTTTTCAAACAATTAAAAGTGGACAGTGATTGTTAGTACCAAGCTCGAAAAAAATACAAAAATATCCATATAACTTGCATACTATATTCAAAATCTTCTGAAGTCCTGTGAATAGCGATGTTCCGAAATGTCTGCAACCGAAAATATTAAAGAGAAAATGAATTGCCAAAACAGTTTTAAAGGATGGCAATCATTAACCAAAACGGTGACATTTACAATGCATCCGGAAAGTATTCACATCGCTTCACTTTTTTTCCCCACATTTTATGATACAGCCTTATTCCAAAATGGATTAAATTCATTATTTTCCTCAACATTCTACAAACAATACCCCATAATGACAACGTGAAAGAAGTTTGTTTGAAATCTTTGCACATTTATAAAAATAAAAATAAATAAATCACATGTACATAAGTATTCACAGCCTTTGCTCAGTACTCTGTTGAAGCACCTTTGGCACCAATCTGGGCCACTCAAGTACATTCACAGAGTTGTCCCATTAGCCACTTCTTTGTTATCTTGGCTGTGTGCTTAGGGTCATTGTCCGGTTGGAAGATGAACCTTCGCTCCAGTCTGAGGTCCAGAGTGCTCTGGAGCAGGTTTTCATTAAGGATGTCTCTGTACATTGCTGCATTCACCTTTCCCTCGATCCTGACTAGTCTTCCAGTTCCTGCCGCTGAAAAACATCCCCACATCATGATGCTGCCACCATGCTTCACTGTAGGGATGGGATTGGCCAGGTGATGAATGGTGCCTGGTTTCCGCCAGACATAACGCTTGCTATTCAGACCAGAGAGTTCAATCTTTGTTTCATCAGACCAGAGAATTTAGTTTCTCATGGTCTGAGAGTCCTTCAGGTGCCTTTTGGCAAACTCAAGGCGGGCTGTCATGTGCATCTGGCCACTCTACCATACAGGCCTGATTGGTGGAGAGCTGCAGAGATGGTTGTTCTTCTGGAAGGTTCTCCTCTCTCCACAGAGAAACACTGGAGCTCTGTCAGAGTGACCATCGGGTTCTTGGTCACCTCTCTGACTAAGGCCCTTCTGCCCGATCGCTCAGTTTGGCCGGGTGGCAGCTCTAGGAAGAGCCCTGGTGGTTCCAAACTTCCATTGACAGATGATGGAGGCCACTGTGCTCATTGGGACCTTCAATGCTGAAGACATTTTTCTGTACCCTTCCCCAGATCTGTGCCTCGATACAATCCTGACTCGGTCTACAGACAATTCCTTGGACTTCATAGCTTGGTTTGAGCTCTGACATGCGCTGTTTACTGTGGGACTTTATATAGACAGGTGTGTGCCTTTCCAAATCATGTCCAATCCAATGAATTTACCACAGGTGGAAAATGTGAAGCGCTGTAAATACTTTCCGGATGCACTGTAATTAGCTTCTGCTTCCCCGTCTGCATGTTTTGAATGTGTCAGTGATGATATGCTACAACAGGTAAACATGTCAGCTGTTTGAACGCTAGGGCTGGGTTTAATCAGTCATTTTGATGAACCGAGATCTTTTAGTCCATGCTGTTTTCAGTTGATCATCTCTTCCTCTTTACTACTATATATAGCATGAAATAAACATGAATGAACATCAGAAGGTATGTTAAAAGAAGCAGTACACCTAAACTTCCAGAAAGGAATTATGTCTCATGTAATCACTCAATCAACCGGAAAACAAGCAAACAAGCTGTAAACAAGCTGTACTGAGCTTGTAATGCTTTACGTAACTTTACATTTACATCAGGAAAGCCATTCAATGTCCATAGCTCAATAGTTAACAAGACATAACTAAATATATTACATATACATATTACATTACATTACTTAACCTGTCTTTAGTGTTTGAATATATCTGTCATGAAAACAAGTTTTTATTACAGCCACCGTTTAAATGTTTATATTTCATCAACACATTAATACATCCAGGGCTCGATATTAACGCTTGTCCGGGACAAGTGGATTTTTTGAAGGGGCAAGTGAAAGAGAATTTTACTTGCCCGACCGGACAAGTAGTCTGATTAAAACGTCAATAACAAAAAATAACTAGGTAATCACCAATATGCAAGAATGATTCTGCATTCATTTCGTATAAATGGCGATCGATAGTGGATAATAATAATAAAAATATATAATGTAATGTATAATAAAGTGACGATTGTGCTGTTGATGCTCACGCTGCCTCTCGATGAGCGCAGCACACAAAGAAACTCAGTTAACATACACGGTTAAAATTACAAATTGTGGCGTTTTTAGCAGAGGTGGAAAGTAACGAATTACATTTACTTGCGTTACTGTAATTGAGTTGTTTTTCTGCGTACTTCTACTTTTTTAAGTAGTTTTAAAAATCTGTAATTTTAATTTTACTTAAGTGTTTTGTTTGAAGTATTGTACTTCGCTACATTTTAAACCACAGCCTTTACTGAGTAAAAATAAATAATACAAAGGGGGGAAAAACGGAAACGACTGCATTGAATTGAAGGGCGGGAAAACGAACGCAAAAATCACAAAAAGATTGAGACAGACGGACTGACATACGTCAGACCCAACTGAAAGCGAAACGGCATCGTGAACCCCTGGATAGTATGGAAAAACTTTGGATATAGACAAAAAATAGCCGGGTGTTGTCCTGGAGGATATCAAATTAGCAAAAAAATGTTGATGCACAGGAGGAAACACATAGAACATGTTCGGGAACACCATCCCTCTGTGCAGATAAAGGTACGTTTATAACTTAAGGCCGAATGATTTCTGTGATGCAGAGGGAATCCCGAAATTACAGTATAACGCAGATGTCACGTAAAACACGCAAACTGATGGATGAATGAATACATCGACAGTAGAGCTGTACAATAAATCAAATCGCGACATGGTCTGTGAATATTAAAGCTCAAAACACTGCTATATGATCGGCTTGTTCTGTCTCTGTGTGAATGAGCAGCGCCGTTTCGTCTACTAGCCTACATACTTAAGTAGCCTACGCGATGCTTGTGGTGTTCAACGTCTCAAAAAACATATTTGGGCATGAACATACAGTATGAACATTTCCAGAGCTGATCTGAGACCCCCAATGAACATTTTCATAATTTTATTTGATTAAAAGCCATTATCAAATACATTCTGAATTGAAACTCTTCCCTGAAATGGGTCCTCACTAAAACCCGTCAAAATAAACGGTTTAACTAGATGAAATTGTGAAAGAAATATATTACTATTGTAGGCCTATAGAATACTTGTCAAAATAATAATAATAATAGCAACAATAAAAATATTACATAATTTAAACATTATTTAAGAATATATTTTTAAATCCATGGTTTAATTTAGTAAAACAGCAGCGCTTTGCCCAAAAAATGAAAGGACAAGTATTTGATTACCACTGTTTTGGTAATGTATTTGTATTAAATCATAAAAAGAAAAATTTCTCAGAACTCTATTATTCTTAAAGTTGTTAATCTAATTCATAATAATTTATTTAGTTCATTAGACATGTTTTATTGAAATTTTAATAAAATAAAAAAAAATGGTTTCAAGTATGTTATAATAAAGCATTTGTTCAACCAAAAAAATAAATAATCAGTTTTCATTAATTTAATGCCATTTTAACTGGTGATAATAATAACCATAATGTAATAATACAGTTTATTTATTAAATCATTAATACTGTGATGCTGTGAAACATCAGTCTATTACAACCCTACACGGGAGAGTTCCCCACCCCGCTGTTAAAAAAAGTAACTCAGTAACTTTTACTCTGAGTACATTATAAATGAACTACTTTTTACTTTTACTTGAGTACATTTTTAGACCGGTACTTTTACTTCTATTTAAGTAAAATTTCATTGAAGCAATAGTACTTTTACTTGAGTAGAAAATTTTTTTTGTTACTCTTTCCACCTCTGGTTTTTAGATTTATAACATATGCAGGGGTGGAAAGAGTAACAAAATATTCTACTCAAGTAAAAGTACTATTACTTCAATGAAATTTTACTTAAGTAGAAGTAAAAGTACTTGTCTAAAAATGTACTCAAGTAAAAGTAAAAAGTAGTTCATTTAAAATGTACTCAGAGTAAAAGTTACTGAGTTACTTTTTTTAACAGCGGGGTGGGGAACTCTCCCGTGTAGGGTTGTAATAGACTGAGATTTTCACGATATGAAAACATCAGTTTCACAGCATCACGGTATTAATTATTTAATAAATAAACTGTATTATTCAATTATGGTTATTATTATCACCAGTTAAAATGGCATTAAATGAATGAAAACTGATTATTTATTTTTTTGGTTGAACAAATGCTTTATTATAACAAACTTGAAACCATTTTTAAAATAATTTTTTTTTATTAAAATTTCAATAAAACATGTCTAATGAACTAAATAAATTATTATGAATTAGATTAACAACTTTAAGAATAATAGAGTCCTAAGAAATTTTTCTTTTTATGATTTAATACAAATACATTACCAAAACGGTGGTAATCAAATACTTATCCTTTCATTTTTGGGGGGGCAAAGTGCTGCTGTTTTACTAAATTAAACCATGGATTTAAAAATATATTCTTAAATAATGTTAAATTATTTAATATTATTATTGTTGTTATTATTATTATTATTTTGACAAGTATTCTATAGGCCTACAATAGTAATATATTTCTGTCACAATTTCATCTAGTTAAACCGTTTATTTTGACGGGTTTTAGTGAGGACCTATTTCAGGGAAGATCTGTTTCAGAGTGTATTTGATAATGGCTTTCAATCAAATAAAATGATGAAAATGTTCATTAGGGGGTCTCCGATCAGCTCTGGAAATGTTCATACTGTATGTTCATGCCCAAATATATTTTTTGAGACGTTGTCACATTAAACACCACGAGCATCGCGTAGGCTACTTAAGTATGTAGGCTAGTAACTTAGACGAAACGGCGCTGCCCATTCACACAGAGACAGAAAAAGCAGATCATATATTCATATAGCAATGTTTTGAGCTTTAATATTCACAGACCATGTCGCGATTTGATTTATTGTACAGCTCTACTGTCGATTCATTCATCCATCAGTTTGCGTGTTTTACGTGACATCTGCGTTATACTGTAATTTCGGGATTCCCTCTGCATCACAGAAAACAGTCGGCCTTAAGTTATAAACGTACCTTTATCTGCACAGAGGGATGGTGTTCCCGAACATGTTCTATGTGTTTCCTCCTTTGCATCAACATTTTTTTGCTAATTTGATATCCTCCAGGACAACACCCGGCTATTTTTTGTCTATATCCAAAGTTTTTCCATACTATCCAGGGGTTCACGATGCCGTTTCACTTTCAGCTGCTGGGTCTGACGTCTGTCTTGTCCGTGCGTCACCATCTTTTTGTGATTTTTGCGTTCGTTCTCCCGCCTTCATTTCAATGCAGTCGTTTCCGGATCGCGTTTTCCCCCCTTTGCATTATTTATTTTTACTCAGTAACGGATGTGGTTTAAAATGTAGCGAAGTACAATACTTCAAACAAAACATACTTAAGTAAAAGTAAAATTACATATTTTTAAATCTACTTAAAAAAGTAGAAGTACGCAGAAAAACTACTCAATTACAGTAACACGAGTAAATGTAATTAGTTACTTTCCACCTCTGAACATATGATACAATTAAGCAACATCACACAACCAAGAGTGCTGTTTTCCTGAATACCATCACCACTGAAAATGACACTGATTTCATGTGACAGATCCATAAACAATTATTAACATTAAGTCACTTACATTTTAGATGCAATATTGACTGTTTTTGTTCTATTTCAGCTGCGAAAATAGTTCTAAACAAAGATCATAACACCTCTCACAGCAACAGTGTTACTGAATGATTCAGCGGTGTGAACGAATCGACTCAATGACTCACTCATTCAGACGATCACCAACGCTGCCTACTGGTGGTTTAGTTTCATGTTTAAACATTCTTTCCAACATTTCTTATTTGTATATTCAAAAATATTTAAAACAATCTCCTTACAGTATTTAAACAGTTGTAATTTTTCAGTGTAAATTAAATAATTTGATTGGTAACAGCCCTATAGTGTCTTATTCTGATTTAATTTATAGTTCAAATTTAAGAATATAAAATGAAAGATGAAGCACAGCCTATATTTAATAAAAAATGCCCTTTATAAAAGGTAAAAATATCACAAATATGCAGATTTAAATATGTCAAAGCCGATTAAACACTGGTGAGAATATTGCTTCAGAATAAATTATATTTACAACACACACACAAACAAACAAAAACAATCCGAACACATTTTTTACTCTGAGAAGTCAATGACAAGCACGTGAACAGGCTTAATGTCGAGCCCTGACATCATTAAAAAGTTGACATACAAATGTCCTTATCTGCAACTATTTGACCTTTGATTATTAAATAAACATTATTTTTGGTTTCAGTTTTTGGCCAAATGAAAACTTTAATTTCAGTTTGGGTCATTTGGTAAAAATGTCAGTGTATCTACCTATGATATGTACAGTATATAATGTGTGAAGTACAGATTCCGTTAAGCCGTTATTCACTTTACAGTATATACCCCTCTAAAAGAGCTCTTAAAATCTCGTTCACAATTGTTTTCATTTAGAAACGGCACTTTTTGACATGCTGTGCAAAGTTTGGCATCTTTGGTTCTCATCACATGACTGATTGTGACACTCAAATAATATTTGAGAGCAGTGAGGATGGTCTCAGAAGACTTGGAGTATAGCATATGAGTTGAATGGAGTACTTTTATGACACTTTTTTATTTATTTTTTGGAGTTTGACAGTACGAATCAGCATCCATTTTCATTGTATAGAAGAAAGCAGCTTAGACATTCTGCCCAATATACAGGTTTGCCATGGCATAAGTAAGTAAATAATATAACTATTCATGAGTGAACGATTCTTTTCATGAACTACTAAACCTTCATGTATTTTGTACTTACTCTTTCTGCAGCTGTTCTAACTAGAAGCATTTCTCACAACTCTCTCTCTCTTAACTCTCCCAATTTCTTCAGATCCTTCCCGTAAGCCTGTTCTAAATAAAAGCGCCCATGAGCCAAACCTGTGCCTTGGTTTTAAAGTAAATACAGGCGGTTGTTATGCAGTGTGTTAACAACCATTACTACATGGAAAACATCTTGCCATGTGGGAATTTCAAAGCTGCATGCTTTCCTGGCTATTCCACAAGTCTGTAATAAAGCTTAAGAGGTGGTTTTAAGGCACTTACATGCAGGGACCTGGTCTTACTTCTGTCATTGAGACTTTATGGGGGTATTGTTGTTCTAATTGAAGGCTTTGCTTGTGGGTAATGACAAATTAGTTTATGAAGCCAACCCTCCTTCCCTCCTGTTAATACTATGTCTGGTCTTGTTCCAAAGGACGGTTAAATGAGGAATTGACAGTGTTAGTTTGTGCTGTACCGAATTAGATAAATCTGTTGGCGGCACTTTTAGCAATGCCCTAAGAAACATGGAGTAATGCGAAAATACATGTGAAGTCTCTGTTCCAAAAATATCAAGATGAGGCATAACATGAAGGTTTATGGTTGACGAGTAATATGCATTAATATATAGAACAAGGGATTTGTGAAGTTGAGAGGTTTTATATAATCTTATATTCTGATTTGGCACCATCATGTTTCAAATAATAAAGCAATCCAAGTTTATTTTTCTGTGGAATTAACAGCAAAAATGACTATTTTGCAATGCCATTATTGTTAACAGAACTGTTCATGCCGTGATATATTTTGGACATGCCGCCCACCTCTAGTTCAACATGACGAAATAATCAGAAGGTGATTTATACTGGAAACAGGACCTTACCGGTTTGCAGGATGTTGAGGTGAACCGCTGCCCTGGCAGTGCCAACAGGACTGACCGCCTGGCATTCGTACTGGGCCTGGTCATGAAGGGCCACGCGGCTGATGCGCAAGCTGCCCGTTGAGAGAACAACGTGTCGTCTGTCATTGGGCAGGGGGCTGCCTATGGTAGGAGAACAGAGTTTTAGTGATTTTGTCCTGGCAGAAAACAAACTTTATAAATAGTTGATGCACTGACAGACAATTCAATATTCCTTAAATGTGTCCTTGTGGCCTTTAAAGGAATGTTCCAATCAAATTAAACTCTATTGAGACTATCTGAGGCATGCTGGCGATTCTCTCAGTTTGAGAAAACAAACAAAAATCATGTTTACAGCACATCCAATCAGAATTTCATTATCAGACCATTGTGCAAAGGAAGTGAGCTTATTGAATGTGCACCTGTAGTGAACTTCAAATCTAAAAAGCATAAAAAAAAATAAAATAAAAAAAAACCTGTAGTTGCATATATAATAAATACCTAAAAAATAAAAAATACCTAATAAATGCATTTTTGTAAGAAAAAGACCTATAGTAAAACTTTATAAACTATAATCACTGGAAAAGTTTCACCAAATATAGATTCCTTGTGTGATAGGTGCAGAGTTGAGATCATACACACATGTTTTGGTCATGTTCTAAGCTTCTTAACTTCTGACAATTCATCTTTAATTTTCCTTTAGGAGCCCTACATTTATCTATTAATCCTCCCCCAATTCTTGCAATACTCGGTTTAACTACAGAGCTTGGTTTAGATAAAAATGCAAAAAATATGATTTATTTCTCAACTTTAATAGCTAGATGTCTTATACTGCGTAAGTGGAAGGACATATTTTCTCCTATTTCAGTCAATGGTTTAAGGATCAAGATTTGGTACTCCAGTAAAGGCTGTAGTCAAAAGTTTTTCACTATTTGGCAGCCAGTGCTGACATACAGAGAGCAAATTGATCCAAATTTAATATTTACAGTTTGATTTTACTGTTGTTGTTTATTTTTTTTCCATTCTTTCCCTCATCTTTTTATTATTTTTATGTATGTGCATATGTGTACCTGAATGAATATATGGGTGTATAATGTGTGATAATGGTGCAGTGAGGATGGGGAGCTCTATTGGAGCAAGAAAAGTTTTGTTTTTCATCATGATTTTTGAAATTGCTATACAAAAAAAAATCTATTAAAAATACTTTTTTAAACCAAACAAAAACAACTGTAAATCACTGACTTTCTGCTACAACTGTACGCGAGTCGAGTTCTGGTGGAAGAGTGACCTCTGACCCAACGCATGATGTAGGTGTAGCATAAGCTCAGATGAGACTTGCACAGAAGCACAGAGGAACAAGAAGTTTTAAAGAAAAATGATGTAGGAGTTCGATATAAGAGAAGAGCTACGCCTACGTCATACGTCGGGTCAGAGGTCACCCTTGCACCGGAACTTGACTCTTGACTCTTGAATGCGTGCATGGCCATTGATTATAGTCAGTGATTACAGTTTATAATGGGATAATATAGATATTTTTCTTACAAAAACTTATCACTTCACTTCAGAAGGCAATACTCCCTGGACCCGTATGGATTAATTTTATAAAGTTTGGTAGAGCCAGGATATTTGAAAGAAGAAAGTTATATACACCTCGGATGGCTTGAGGGTAAATTAATAATGTTAAAAATAATAATGTTAAATTAAAAGTTTAATGTTAAAATACATTTTAAATTATGTTTTAATAATCTTTTGTTGTGCTTTAAAGATTAAATAAGTATATTGATGTGTTGACTAACAGTATCTGATTATAATTATAATATAAGTGTAGTGTGTTATTTGATATTACATTTGAAGATAATATATTTTAAATGTACTAAATTGCAACTTCATCATTACAAATGTGTAAGTGACATTTCAATTATATTAAAGTATATTTTAGTTTAATAATTAACCTTGTCGGTACATTCAGCTTCATCTTGGCCAGTCCTTCGGGAATTTGCAGCTGACTCTTACTGCATGTAGATAGTGGTTAAACATGAGATATCATTCATTTGGGGTATATCAAACGGGCAATCTTTGGTCTTATTAATCTGTTATTTGTTCCAGAGCAAAACAATTTGGGTTAAGGGGGAAATTAAGTTTGATAACTTTATATTAGGCTATACAGTGCATCCGGAAAGTTTTCACAGCGTTTCACTTTTTCCACATTTTGTTATGTTACAGCCTTATTCCAAAATGGAATATATTCATTATTCTTTTCCTCAATTCTACAAACAAAACCCCATAATGACAACATTACAAATAAAAAAAAGGCAAAAAAATCACATGTACATAAGTATTCACAGCCTTTGCTAAATACCTTGCTGAAGCACCTTTGGCACCAATCACAGCCTCAAGTCTTTTTGAGTTTGATGCTACAAGCTTGGCACTAGGGTTGGGTATCGTTTGGGTTTTTTTCGATTCCGGTGCCAAACCGATACTTTTAAAACGGTTCCGGTGCCTAAACGGTGCCTGAACCGATACTTTTTTTTTTTTTTAAGGCCACCAAACGAGGTGGATGACATTAAATGGCTTTTTATTTATTTATTATTTAAATTGAACCATTTATTAAAAGTTTAATGTATACTTAAATGTATGAATATAAATAAATACAAAACACAATTTACTTATTTACAAATTATAATTGACATATTTACAAATTCACAGTAAAACCTAAGCCACCTAACCCAACTACAACAAGCCTAATATAACTCTAAACAGTTACAGTAATAACAGCAGTAGTCTGTATTCTTGCTCTGCTACAAACCAGCTTCGAGCTTCAGCTTTATTTTGAAATATGATCATATTCTCTGGCTAAATATTTTTGAACGCATCGCCTTAATGTTTCCATGGCGACGCGTCATTTCTCTGATGACACACAGCAGACGCAATAGCGCTGACAGCTCAGCTGTATCGGGTTTATTTCGTTTTTTCTTTTTATTCAAAATATTCACAAACTTCTTAACTGTGTCACGAACTATCTGATGTTCAAATGTGTGAGTGAATGTGTGTTGGTTGATCTATAAAGCGCAATGGGCGGTGCCATGTTAGTTTGCGCCTCAGAATCGGATCTGTCGGATTTAACGTTACAACACTTGAGTTCATTCTCGTCTCACGAAATACATGAAAGTAAGTGACCAGTGAACTGGAAGAAGAACAGAGTAAACGATATAGTTACTATATAATGTGCATGTATCTGATGTGAATAAAACATGTAACGTTAGTCAAATTATAACCGTCTGAAAGGATTGTCATTGCCGCTTTCATAGACATCAGTGTGTGTTTTTTGCTAGTAGCCTAAGTTACTTATGAGCATTTAAATGTCTGAAACCTGAAATAAACATGATGTCGTTGAAAACACTGAATAGTTGTCATGAGTTGTGATGTGACCAGCGCTGAGCGTCTGTCTCTGGCTCAGCCAAAGCGCGAAAGCACGTTTGAATTTTGGCACCGAAATGAGGAACCGAAATCTGCGTTCTGATTCGGTCCGGTACATACCGGTTATATAAGTACCGGTGCCATATTGGAACCGGATTTCGGTACCCAACCCTACTTGGCATACATATTTTTGGGCAGTTTCTCCCATTCTTCTATGCAGGACCTCTCAAGCTCCATCAGGTTGGATGGGGAGCGTCGATGCACAGCCATTTTCAGATTTCAAGAGATGTTCAATCGGGTTCAAGTCTGGGGTCTGGCTGGGCCACTCAAGGACATTCACGGAGTTATCTTGGCTGTGTGCTTAGGGTCGTTGTCCTGTTGGAAGATAAACCTCCCAGTCTGAGGTCCAGAGTGCTCTGGAGCAGGTTTTCATCAAGGATGTCTCTGTACATCTCTGCATTCATCTTTCCCTCGATCCTGACTAGTCCCCCAGTTCCTGCCGCTGAAAAACATCCCCACATCATGATGCTGCCACCACCGCTTCACTGTAGGGATGGGATTGGCCAGGTGATGAGCAGTGCCTGGTTTCCGCCAGACATGACGCTTGCCATTCAGACCAGAGAGTTCAATCTTTGTTTCATCAGACCAGAGAATTTAGTTTCTCATGGTCTGAGAGTCTGGAGTTTGGCAAACTCCAGACGGGCTGTCATGTGCATCTGGCCACTCTACCACACAGGCCTGATTGGTGGAGAGCTGCAGAGATGGTTTTTCTTCTGGAAGGTTCTCCTCTCTCCACAGAGAAATGCCGGAGCTCTGTCAGAGTGACCATCGGGTTCTTGGTCACCTCTCTGCCTAAGGCCTTTCTCCCCCGATCGCTCACCCCGAGCTCTGTCAGAGTGACTTGTGGGACCTCATATAGACAGGTGTGTGCCTTTCCATATCATGTCCGATCAACTGAATTTACCACAGGTGGACTCAAATCAAGGTGTCAAGGATGATCATTGGAAACAGGAGCACCTGAGCTCAATTTTGAGTGCCATGGCAAAGGCTGTGAATACTTATGTATATGTGATTTTTTAGCTTTTCATTTTTTAAAGGGGTGGTAAAACACATTCTTTTGAAGACTTGGCTGTGTTTGTGGGGTGCACTGTAACATGTGTTCATGCTTCGTTTAAAAAAAAATTGCCTTATTTTTCATATATTTGACCTTTATTCTACACTGCTCTGTCCCTCCTTGTAAAACGGTCTGATGCTTTCCGGGTTGTATGAAGCCAGTCCCTCAAAAATACGCGATGGGCTCAGATTGGTTAGCTGGCCCAGTGTGTTGTGATTCGCTAAACGCCTAGTGCACGTATGTCGGAAACGTCACGCCCCTTACCTTTATCGGAGGCTGTGCTTTGGTCAGTGTTAGAAACAACGGCGTCAATAAAACCATACCAATCTGAGCCCGAATCAGACCCAGAACATTTGAGTGAAGATGATCGAGCAGAACCTGTTCAGTCCTCAAGAGTAAAGACTGCGGATCTATAATGATCGCTACTGAATGGCACTTTAACTTTTGTATTTTTAGAACGATTATAGCCAAATATCTGTCACAAGAACTAACCCAAAACAAACACTAAGCACTGGCTTTAACTAGTAAGTTAGCCAAATCACACACAGAACCATGTTTAGCATGCCTGTAGATAAACAATACATAAAAGCTCTAATCAAAGAATCATTTACACTAATGCCAGGTTCGCTGTTGAGATTTTAACGTTAGTGTTTGTAACGATAGGTGTTCGTCGGATAACGTTAAGTATGAATGAGCATTTAACAGACTGGTTTGCAGAACAGCGTTGTCATCTGTTTACTTCCTTGCTACAACCTATTACAGGAAAACACATCGATGAAAAATAAATCAGACTTACAGGTTGTGGCCCGTGAACAGCTTCTGTTTGTAAATCCAGCTTTCAGGACAAGCCGTTGTGCATATCCTGTATTGAACTCGCGAAGTTTGTGGAAGTTTGTGTTGTCCTCCGTGAAATGTGCAGCGTGCGCGTCATGCATCCACGCACCGGCAGTGTTTTTTTCACGCAGCTGACGTTGTGCAAATCTGGCATTGAAATCGCGAAGACGGTGGATGTTCTCCTCCGTGGATGTGCTGAAGGGAGCCCTGCGCGTGCCTGATTCCCCGCTGACTCAAACACACGTGCATATAACATGTTTTATTTTAAACGCTCTGCAACGCACCCCCGTCCCTATGAAGGCTGAACAGAGCAAGTACCCCAGACCTGCAATCCGGATGAAAATAACAGCGTTTCCTTGGCATCGCGGCAACAACACTCCAGCCTACTATACCACAACAGCGCCGCGATACAAAATGGCCTCACCCCCCCTTATTTAATATTCCCCGGAGGAGGGGTTTATGTAAATATTGGGCCTGGTGATGTCAGCAAAACCCGGGTGAATGTGTAGTAGTCCCTAGCGGCCGTTTGCTGTAGTCCTTAGAAACTGATTTCTTTAAAAGCAAATATCTCCCTTTGCTTTAAACTTTGAACGTTGTAACTTTGCAGATGTTGTTTTTTGCTCAAGCAGCAACATTACACGTTAGCTAAAGTTAGAATAGTGAAATCGTGGTTTACCACCCCTTTAATAAATTTGCAAAGATTTCAAACAAACTTCTTTCACATTGTCATTATGGGGTATTGTTTGTAGAATTGAGGGGGAAAAAATATGAATTTAATCCATTTTGGAATAAGGCTGTATCATAACAAAATGTGGAAAAAGTGAAGCCCTGTGAATACTTTCCGGATGCACTGTATAACTTAAATCCTGTACTAGAGCGCTTCTTTTGTACGTTTGACTGAATTGTTTGCATGTGTTTATTTCCTATTGTCTTTTATAATGGTTATTGTTGTTAATTTAAATATTGTTGTTCAATAAATATTATTTTATATTAAAAGTATGCCGTTTTTGGTGTTGTGAAAGGGTCCGTTAGTGATCGTGAAATGAGTGACTGTTTGTAAACAAGGAACTTTTAAAAGGACAAAGATATCGCTTTCCTCAGCGGACATTCAAACTGATTTTTTAAAATGGATATAATATTATGGACATTGACCTGAAGAATGGATGCTATATCAGATGGAGGTAATACACTCGTTTGGTCGATCTGTCTCTCATAACTCTACATAATACAATAAGCTTTAATGAAGCGACTCAGCATTCCTTTGTTACTAGTTCTAACGTGACATTTTATAATTAGTACGGAGACTTGGGCTCAACTGTCAACTTGAGATTTGAATCCATGGCGGAAGGAAGTAATTCTGCACAAAAGAGGGTTTTTAAAGACACTCCTTTGTTGTTTCTTAATTATTTACACACCTATGTCGTATAAAAGCAATATCACACTCGTAGCCGTGTGATATGGCTGTATATCAGCACGCTGTGATTACCTACAGCCAAATTTCAGCCATGCTGATATAGAGCGACAATCGCACTGCTACTCGTGTGACATTGCTCATATATAGCCTGTTAAACAGAAGAAAATTTTAAAACATAAAAATACTGCCAGACTTGAGGCAGACTATTGAAAAAGTGAACTCCACTATAACAATTCAAAGAAACTGCATTATATGATCTCACCGCCGCGTGTCCATGCTATGACAGGCTGAGGGTAGCCGCTGGCTTCGCAGGGAAAGTCGACTGTATGACCCTCCAGCACAGACTGGTCCTGAGGGGTCACTGTGAACTGAGGACGAGCTGAGGAGTGAAAGAGAGGAGAAAGAGAAAATATGACCATTATGTCTGCTTAACTGAATACATGGTGTATACTAATTGTATTATTACCAAATAAAAATATAAACATTACTAAATAAAAAACAAAATAGTATTTAAACTATTGTAATATTTCACTGTTAAATAAAAATGCAAATATTTAAGAAAAATACTGTAAAATTATAATACTAACATCTTAATCGTCTTAATTTCTTCATTTTCAAAAGTCAAACTTGTCTTTTATTGATAAGCACTTCTCATTACAAGTATGTGAGGAGGGTTGACGCATGTTACGTTCCCAAATGCCCGTTAACGGGGGTCATATGATGGTTCTAAAAAGAACATTATTTTGTGTATTTGGTTTAATGAAATGTGTTTAGGTGGTTTTAGGTTAAAATAATCATTATTTTACACATACTGTACATTATTGGTGCTCCTCTATGCCCTTCCTTTCTGAAACGGGTCGATTTTTACAAAGCTCATCTTTCTGAATACCGCGGTGTGCTCTGATTGGCCAGGGATCCAGTGCATTGTGATTGGCCCGAACCCCGTAAGCGTCTGACGGAAAAGTCACGCTTCTTTCCATATTTTGAACATCAGCTCCCAAAGCAAAGCAATATTGACAGATGATTATGTCGGTCCTACCTTACCAGCACACAGTGGAATATTTGGGTTGTACTGTTCTGGAACAGTGTTGTAACTAAAGCGTAGCCACTGTTTTCTAATTGTCCCCTCTTTTGGAAGGCCAAAGTAGTTTGGCTTTCGCAATGAAACAGCGTCTCCACAACATGGCGGCAACAATACTACAGTGAGAATAAAAGTCAACGCCTTCTTTCTTTGCGTATACGTTTGGACGCTGTTATGAAACTCTGCCCCCACATACTGACGTGTTTGAACAAAGCGTTTTAGGAAGGTGTGTCTGAGCCCTAACTTTTACAAAGAATATCTCTTTGGGATTGAGACTTTGAGCTTTGTAACTCTGTAGATCTTATACATGCACAAACAGCTACATAACACACTAATGAAAAGGAAAACAAGAAATTGCAACATATGGCCCCTTTAAAAGCAACTCAAACTCAGAGCAATTGAAGACTCTGAGGCGCTGATTTGGGTTAACAGAATCCTGGTCCGCTTAGCGTTCACATTGGCATTTTAACACAGAACCTAAAGATACCGAACCTAAAGGTATGGTGATATGTTTATAACCTGATTGGTCGGCTTTTATTACGTATATTTCCAGAACGAACATCCACAACAATAGAGCTGCAACTAACAATTATTTTTTCTGACGACTAATCTAACGATTATTTTTTCTGTCGACTAATCTAACAATTATTTTTTCCTGACGACTAATCTAACGATTATTTTTTCTGTCGACTAATCTAACGATTATTTTTTTCTGTCGGCTAATCTAACGATTATTTTTCCCTGCCGGCTAATCTAACGATTATATTTTCCTGACGACTGATCTAACGATTATTTTTCTGTCGACTAATCTGACGATTATTTTTCTGTCGACTAATCTAACAATTATTTTTCTGTCGACTAATCTAACGATTATTTTTCTGTCGACTAATCTAACAATTATTTTTCTGTCGACTAATCTTACGATAATTTTTTCCTGTCGGCTAATCTAACGATTATTTTTTTACTGATTATTGTATTTCAAAGAGGGTAGTGAATTTGTATATTGTTTTAACATGAAATCAATGAATGATGACAATATTAATTGTATTTTAGGAAGGGTAGTGTACTTAAGCCATTTTATAATGAAATATATGAACACAAGAAGCATTTTAAACATTATGTATAACTAATGATACTATATATCATAAAATGTATATAGAGTAGGCCTAATTAGGAAATGTTGTTTACTATAATAGTTGAGTATGATTTACTTAATGATTTGTGTCAATAGTAAAAAAAAAATGCACTTGTATTTATCTGCAAAAGGTTAACATACAGGAGCTTTCAGCAGTGTTAATGTATAACTAGTCGTCTATTTTGAAGATATACATGTGCATAAACAACGACTAAAGCTGCCAGAAGTTTTTGCCCAAACTTCAAAGACACATTTAAATGATTAAAACTAGAGGCATAGCTTAACTTTAATGTTACTTTAATCATGTAAACTACCTATATACAGCGTGTTATATATGCATATGTGTTTGGGACAGAGGGGAACCCGGTCGCATTTGCAGCTTTATATGCAGCCCATAATAAATAAAAGCACGAGACGTACTCGGGTCGGAGAAGAACACCGGAAAATGTGACCGAATGGACAATATTCGTCTGTAAACACGCCACGGTTCAGTTGCGCGTCGTTGCAGCCCTACACAACAATCCTGTGTGCTGGGCTAAATGCGCTCGTTGTATATGGTATATTGACCAGCTGAGAACTCGTGAAGAGCTTATAAAATGTATAAAGGAGTCAAAACAGCGGCAGGAATCCCTCCATCACACACACAAACCAAAATCTGCTGCGAGGAGACACCTGTACCGAACTGTGATGGGCAACATCGCGACCATGACTAGAAAAAACAGGTGTGCTTGAGCATTCTGTCCTTTTTAGGGTCACATCTAGCGACATCATGTCCTGTTTTTGGTTCGTTTACATGTCTTTGGCCCGTGTTGCGTTCATATTTCAGTCGAATCACACCAGAGTTGGTTTGGAAGTGGACCGAGACCATCTTTTCAGCGTCTCTGTCCACTTGTTTGGTGCGCACCAGGGTTTAGATGGCAGCGTTCACACTTTCGCACAAGCAACTTTATTTATATAGCACATTTTTAAACAACAGCCGTTGCCCCAAAGTGCTGTACAAAGATAAAATGAAAACTTTAAAAAAACATTTTTTAAATGTTGCACTTATTCAAATGAACCGCACTAACAGAGCAATCACACTAGGGTTTGTTTTAATCTAACCAAACATGCCTTAAGACGACTGTTAATTGAATTTTAGTATGAATACATGCGTAAATAAAATATCAATCCAAGAATCTAGAGTATCATTGCAAAGCAATGAGAAACCGAATCATGATAATTAACGGACGGATTGAAAAGCCCATCTCTTACCCTGTACTATAATATATGCAGTGGCATGGATGGTGTCCACGTTGTTGCTGGCGAAGCAGGTGTACTGTCCCCCATCAGCCTGATTGACATTCTGGATGTAGAGACCTGCTGAAGGAGTGATGTTGATGCGGGGGTCCACTGGGAGGGCCGTGTGGTCTCCTTTGGTCCAGGTCACGCGGGGCTGCGGCTGACCCGTCGCACTGCACTCCAGGGTCACGCTCTCCCCGACCAGAACCTCCGTGTTCTGCGGCTGGATCACAAAACTGGGTCGAGCTGGAGAGAGAAAGGCAAGGACCAAAAATGGATTGCTGTGAGCAAAAAGTCTGCCATTAAATAATCTTTAACAGATTGGCATGCATGCTACCTTAGTATTAGCCTCGAATAATAACAAAATAAAGCTTTAAAGATAAATATAAATCATATAAGTGTTTAATGTGTCCATCTGTAGAAAAAAAAGTAAACAAAACAGACTATTGGAGTAAGTTTTACTCCAATAAATAGTTTCATAATAAATCCTACAACATTTTTTTTTAATTCAGTGTGTAACTTGTTTCTTTGTAATCATTTGTGAAATTTACAAGCAATTTCTGAGAGAAAATTGATTTTAAGTAAATTCTACACCAATTATTTTGTATTTTTCAGTGTATATGAGATATTTAATTTGACAGGATTGACCCTCTGGTACTGTTCGTGTGTCGGTCAAACATGACCGAAATCTTCGACTTTATTTTGTTTTTGAGATCACACAGCAAGTGCCAAAACCTTTACCAATTTTCATACCATTCAAAAAAAAAGAAACTTTTTGGGGTCAAAAATGACCAAACAGCACCAGAGGCTTAAAGGAACACTCCACTTTTTTTTTAAAATAGGCTCATTTTACAAGTCCCCTAGAGTTAAATATTTGAGTTTTACCGTTTTTGAATCCATTCAGCCGATTTTTGTATCTGGCGGTAGCACTTTTAGCATAGCTTAGCATACATCATTGATTCTGATCAGTCCATTAGCATCTCATTCAAAAAATGACCAAAGACACTTTCAATATTTTTCCTATTTAAAACTTGACCCTTCTACAGTTACATCGTGTGCTAAGACCAACTGAAAATGAAAAGTTGCGATTTTCTACACCTATATGGCTAGGAACTACTTTCTCATTCCTGCGTAATAGTCGCGGATCTTCGCGGCCGTAACATGGCTGCAGTGGCGCAATGATATTACGGTGCCTGAAAGTAGCCCAGCTAGGTAACTTTCAATGTGACCGGCACTAAGTTCGTGTAGTTGCAGAGAAAGTTTCAGGCTTGCAGCCGACAAATTGTGTTGTGGATTTACCTGTGTGATTAGCCATGGTTCTGTGTGTTGTAAAGGGCTGTGATAGTAAGTCGAAGGTGTATAATGCCACCATGTTTCACAGAATCATTGCGCCGCTGCAGCCATGGTACGGCCACGAAGATCTATAACGCAGGAATGAGAAAGTAGTTCCTAGCCATATAGGTGTAGAAAATCGCAACTTTTCATTTTCAGTTGGTCTTAGCACACAATGTAACTGTAGAAGAGTCAAGTTTTAAATAGGAAAAATATTGAAAGTGTCTTTGGTCATTTTTTGAATGAGATGCTAATGGACTGACCAGAATCAATGATGTATGCTAAGCTATGCTAAAAGTGCTACCGCCAGATACAAAAATCGGCTGAATGGATTCAAAAACGGTAAAACTCAACTATTTAACTCTAGGGGACTTGTAAAATGAGCCTATTTTCAAAAAAAGTGGAGTGTTCCTTTAATCCGATACAGGATTATAGATTGTGCCTAAACGAACTAGGCTCAAGCTAGTTTGGGAGGTTCTAGTATTTCTAGTTGAATTCTCATCACCTACAGGACCCCATCACACTCACAAGGTGATCTGAAGTATCGTAAGGTGACCTCTGAGGTCTTCACCTCTCCAGCCACATTTTTGGCCATGCACTGATACACGCCCTGGTCCGTCTCCCGCGTGTCCTGGATCATCAAGGTTCCATCTTCCAGTAGATTGAGACGCGTGTCGTCCCTCATGTTCAGGGCATTGCTGATAAAAAAGACTTTCCTGTTTACGCACATACCCTTCACATATTGAGGATAAAACAACCAGAACATTTTATTTCGATCATCACTTACACTTCTGTCAGTTCAAACCTTCCGTGGAACACAAAGAAGATTGTCAAACTACAAAATTAGAAAAAAGGCACCATAAAAGTAGTCCATGTATTTCATGCAACTTCTGATATCGCGTGATAGGCTCTGTTTACACATTGTATTAAGATAATCCGGTCACAAGTGGGTGACGCTAAATAAACGGGGGCCTAAAATGTTTAGAGCTTGCCCACTTTTGACCACTTCCACAAGCATTCGAAAACACATTTAACCATAGTGTAGACACTCATGTGGTCGAAGGCAAACAGTTCAAGCTATTTTAAGGCATGAAGAAATTATTTTCACATTTAAAACTTCAAATATGTCATTTTGATTATTAAAGTTGAGTTTTATGGGATACAATTGCAGTGGCCATTATTCGCCCTAGCTTTCAAAATTCAAACACGCTGCATGAAGACGGAACCAAAGATGTTTGACTTGTGTCAAACCTGGTATGACTTGGTATGACTGGTATGACTTTATGTGCCGTATTTGAATTTTAACATAAGCAGTGAGTGAGATTTCATAACTATGCCACAGGGAAAGGGAAGATTATCAGTGAATAATAACTTAATAAATGTGATGGCTTCAGAATATTTGATCTAGTTCAGTCATGAAACTCTAGACGGAGCAGGCTGATAGATGTTTTACATGCAATCTGCTAGGGCTGCGCGATTTGGCAAAAATATCAAAAACTTGCTTTGGTCAAGCTGTTTTTTCATTCAGAGCATCACATCACTGGAATTCTGTACCACAAACAATTAGAAAATGCACATTGTTTAACACATTTAAGTATAATTTTAAGAAATGGCTTCTTCATAATCAACCATGTGAACACTAATGTTGCGTCCCCTATTACTACTATTAATTTTATTATTGATATTATTTAACCCATAACAATATCTTTTTTCTCTCTCTCTCTCTCTCTCTCTCTCTCTCTCTCTCTCTCTCTCTCTCTCTCTCTCTCTCTCTCTCTCTCTCTCTCTCTCTCTCTCTCTCTCTCTCTCTCTCTCTCTCTCTCTCTCTCTCTCTCTCTCTCTCTCTCTCTCTCTCTCTCTCTCTCTCTCTCTCTCTCTCTCTCTCTCTCTCCTCTCTCTCTCTCTCTCTCTCCTTATATAGATGTGTGTATGTATATATATATATATATATGTGTGTGTGTGTATATTTATGTATGTATGTATGTATATATGTATAAATTGCCTTATTTTATTTTTATTTAATTTTTTTATTTTTAATTGTATTTTTGTATTTAATTGTATTCTTCCAGTGTTGTTTACAAGTTTTGGTTTTACTACTGTTGTTATTTTTGTTGTTGTTTTTTCTCTCTAGTTTTAGGCCTAATAACATCTGGCAAAGGGACTACCAATGAAAACTAGCCTTTGGGCTAATTTAGGTACATTTACATTCATGAATGTTGATTAATGTACACTGTCCCTTTTTAAAAAAAAAAAATAATAAATTGCGATTTAAAATGTGATTATTATTTATTATTTTATATATTAATATTTTTTTTACAAATGAAAAGTGTGTATATATATATATATATATATACACACACACACACACACACACACACACACACACACACACACACACACACAACATTTTGTGCTTATATATTATGAGTTGACTTATTATTATTTCTAATAATATATACAATATTTAACAAAATAAGAAATATTACTATTACAAAAACATTTTCATTACTAATTTTTTTTTTTGAGTATTTAAGAATAAATATAACAATATAATAATAATATTTACAGATAATGTTTACAAACATGCAGGCAGCATATGACTAAAAATCACTAGAAATGTCTAAGATTTATTATAAAATATTTTAAATGATTATTATTATAAAAATCTGTGATATCAATTTCTTAATTTTTGTCCGGAGGTATGCAAAATCAAGAACGAGTCTATGTCTTTAATATGAAATATGAGCCTCGTATGCATCTACTGTGAGGGAAAACACTCCTGTACACTGGAGAAAAACATATGGATTGTCATATACGTTTATTTAGAGAAGTATTATTTTTCCTATTTTTTACCCAAAATAGGATGGAGTGGGCACTGCTGGGCACTAAACACACTCATTCATACTGGAGGCCAGAGGGCGCCCTCAAGCAGAAACGCCACATTTGCCTCGGAGAGAAGTAATATAATGATGTTTGCAGGAAATCCCTAATGTGATGCTAGCGCTGTGTAGCTGAATAAAAAGAAGATAGAAACTTTGATTAAACATCAAGACTGCAACAATATATGGTGTATTTGAGTTCTTCAAGCCTTCTAGGGTATCTTCATAATAATAAAGTATATTATAATGCAGTGCTGATTGACATAGACAATAATTCATTGTCTGCCTCATTCTGTGATAAGAAGCCACATCAGCTCACAAACACTCGACTGACAATATGAAGTGAGTTAAAACATGTTATTAAATGTTGTCTTTTTTATGTTTTTTCAAACGCACGTTAGAAGCGACTCAAACTCGCAGTGCTTTCAGATGGAGCAGCGTTTACTCCTGATCACAGAGTCGCTCTTCACTAACACGCTGGGCATATATTTATTTCATTAAAATCGCAGCCTTTACGCTTTCATAATCGGGCATAAGCCCAATAGCGATTGCGGTTCGATTTAGATTAATCGTGCAGCCCTACAATCTGCTAATAATCACATAATTTGCATGGCACAAGCTGATTGGCCTCTGCTGATTCTGCAGCCAGACATTTAAATAGTCTGGTTAGGTGTTCGCTGAAAGCTGGTCCTACAGTTCCTCTGAAACCCTCCACCTCCCCCAGCTCCACCTGTCCAAATTTGCTACGGGATTTATGTATGCATATGCATGCAGCAGCGACATATCTTACATATATTAACATGCTCACAGCAGTGTGTCTGTGTATCTATTGGCAGTTGCAAGTCCATACTATCTAGTTCTCCAAGACCAAGTACAATAACCTTGTCATATCCATTAACAAGCTAAAACTATTCAGTCATCATGATTGGAATACTATGTTATATGGACTACTTTTATGGTGCTTTTTGTCATTTTCAGACAGCCTCATTGTGGAAAAAAGCACTCTAGACATACTGTAATACTTCTTTTATGTTCTATTAAGAAAGAAGGACATTTCTGCTTTGAGCAACATGAAAAGAAATCAATGAAAACAGAATTGTATTTTTGGGGTGAACTGTTTCTTTAAGAAGGGTGGGGACTTACTTGTTTCTGAGCCAGATGATCTGAGGTTTGGGGTTGCCCTCTGCCCTGCATGTGAAGTACACAGTGTTCCCAGAGGTTACGTCCACATCCTGTGGCTCCGATGTGATCCGAGGAACTTCTGCTCCACAGAAGAGACACGTTCAGATGAAAACAAACATTAGTGTACCAGAAAAGACGAGGTGCGAGGATAAGAAGTAAAACGAGTTTAATTTGGTCTGTGAAATCTATTGGAATTACAGCACTGAAGGTTTATTTGTAGTGGCAATGTGTTTGACATTTCCCTCTTGCCTCACTTCCTCTCATCTGGCTTGGCTGCCCGTGTTGGTTGACGGCCAGGCACGAGGTGATTGTGTCTATGGTCACAACGGCCACGTGCCAAACCTCAAACATTCCCACCAACACCAATGTGCACATGGCAAAATATATTCCTGAACAGTCTGACAGAACTATTAAACTGTTTCTACTGGCGAAACCAAATGTCTGGTTGCACACTGTGTCAAAGTACTCGCACATTATTCTGGCAGGGCCAAAAATGGCACAGATTTCTGCAGGGATGATGTGTTTTTACAGGCCAAAACCTGGATACAAGTTCCAGATCCATCATCCTGAAGTCAATGGGTTTTTGGTTAAATACCTGAAATAAGGTATGTGTTCAATACATTTATTAAGTTTTATTCTAGGAGATAAAATACACCAGTAATACTCCTTGTGAATTTTTATTTTTTAAGATTTTACTTATCTTGAAAGAGGTGTTTGCTAAATGGGACTACAGAGGTTTTGGGGACATTTTACATTATCACACTGAACAGGTAAACTCACTAGTCGCTACATTGTTACAATCGCATTTACAAACCCAATTTTTTCTGGTTATTACCGTTCACATTTTTTAAATATTTTTATTTCGTAAGCACATTAAATTGAACAAAAGTGTCACACTGTAAATATTTTTAAAAAAAAGTAAGTTACCTGGTTGCCTTAATTTTTTAGTTCATTGAAATTACAAATTTGAGTCAATACAATGAACATTTGAGAATCGACATCAACCTTTATTCAAATATTATTAAAAGATTTTGTAAGCATATTGCGTAATTGTGCTGAAACATGCCAAATTGTGCTATTTTCATGATTTATCACAACATTTTTTTTTATTTATGTGGTTCAGATACAATAATATTTTGAGTTTCTACTTATTAATCCAATTTCCTTCATTGTATTAACTAAAATTTTCAATTTCAATGAACTCTAAATATTAAGGCAACCAGGTTACTAACTTTTTTAAGTTAAACCAATAATATTTTTTTACAGTGAGACATATATAATGTTACAAAAGATACAGTTCTTTTGAACTTTTCTATTCATAAAGAAAACACTGAAAATTATGTATCACGGTTTCACACGGTTTTCAACATAATAATCAGAAATGTTTTAAGTATCAAAACAGCATATTAGAATGATTAAGGAGTAATGATGCAGAACATTTATTTAAATTTAAAGTTATTTTTAATTTGTAAATAATATTTCATAATATTACATTTTTGCTAATCAAATACATGCAGCCATGGTGAGAAAAAGAGACTTCTAAACCCTAAACTTTTGAGTCGTAGTCTACAGTTTATACTGATTAAAGTAGGCTTATAATTACATAATTACAATAATTATTAAATACAGCTTGAAGCATGAATAAAAATGATCTTGATTTTAACGGTAAAAGACTGTAAAAATGCTACAGTAAAAAACGTATTTAACTTAAGTTTCTGTACTATATACAGTGAATAACCGTAAAATTTACAGTTTATAAGTCATAAGTCATAAAAAGTCATTGACAAGTCATTGTCACAGGCTCCAAAAGGGAGCAGAATCTCACTGAGCCCCATGTTAAAATGCCCAACTTTACAGCAGAAGAACACATGTTTACAGTCTGGTACAAATTGTGGTTTTGGTCTATACAGCTAATTTTGCCCTTCATGACGACTGTGAGGGGGGTGAATTTTTTTTATAACTCATTCATTTACATTAAATAAAGCCTTAAACCACACCATAGAAAAGAAAAACTGAAAAACATTGTTTCTTAAAAGTTATGTCGAATTTTATTCAGGGTTTTTCCTACATTGAAAATTTATTGGCGGCCGCCAAAACGAATTTTTGTCCCGCCAAAGCTTTATTTGATGAGTTATTGTGATTTATGAATGAAGTAGAATAGATGCTGCGCTTGTAACCGAGTGTCAGAGAGAACGATCAGAGAGATCCTCCCCCGCTCGCACTCTCTCTGTCTTCAAAATAAGCTTTCTTAGCTTTATAATATTTCACATATTACGTTAATCAAAATAAAAAGGTCGGAAGACCGAATCCATGTTGTCCATGGACTAAAAATGAACTCCCAAAACGTACTGCCAGATTCTGGAAGATGAATTCTTCAAACAGTGGTACTAGAGGATGTGGTGCTGGTCCTTCAAGAGTCACTCTCAACCTATCTGTCCATAAAGCCTATAAAAAAACCTTCTTCATGTATTTTACAACACTTCAGCTTGTGACTCTTATCTAGTGGGGGTCATTTTTTAGGATTCTTTACCTAACTGAAGTCTCTGAGATCCTGACACCTTGCACTTCTGGAGACTCCAGGTAGGTTGCAGCTTTGGAAAATGGTGGCGCTGGAGACTAAAGGGTTCCTGATGGTTTCACCCTTAATTCTTCACCTTAATTCTTCATTCTTTTGCAGTTAACAGGTGTCTTTTCTTCACCACCTGTTTTTGTCAGATCCTGCTGACCCAACGAGCATTTCACTGTCCAATGGTCACGCCTTAACTGCAATGTCTAGTATTGCATTAGTATTGCATCCTTCTCATGGGCATTTAATACTTTTTGACTTTTCAGTCTGAGTTAAATCTCTTTTTTGGCTCAATTTATCTGTAAAAGAAAACATGCCTAATAATTCTGCACACCTGAATATAAGGTGATTTTCATTTCCAGCCTTCATGAACAATTATATATCACTTATACATTATTAAATACTAAATCAATAGTAGTTATTAGGATTACTGTGGTTTGGAATTGGTCAAATGTGCCTGGAAAAAAAATATGATCAGAAAATCAACGTGCCTAATAATTCTGCACTCCCTGTAGTAAATATACTACAGTAAATTGTAGTATATTATAGTATATTATACTACACTTTGTTAATTTACTATAGTATATTTACTATAGTACGGTTCAAAAACAGTATAGTATTTACTAGAGTAATTTTACTATAATATACTATAGTATTTCTTCATGTGGGATCAAAATAAGATAAGCAAAAGTTACAACCTTTCTTTGAATTTATTTAAAATGTATTGTCAGTATTGTGCTTGCAGATCACGTGGGTAGGGTACTTTTTTACTGTGCGTGTGTGTGTGTGTGTGTGTGTGTATGGATGACCATGTCTGTCAGCCACCACCGAAGACCATTTTTGACCCAGGAAAAACCCTGTTATTACTATGCTGCTTATTTCAGGTTTTAGTGTGTATATGTGTGTATGATTGGTATTGTTTCTATTTGTATTTATTTATGATGAGTAGTAGAGTTATTTATTTTTGAGTGGTTTTTAACCGGACCTCATTACCAAATTTCGTTCCAGCTCGTCCCTACTTTACGCTTCAAAACTGCTCTTCAGAATCCTATGGGTGACAACACGGACAATACGTCCATATCTTTTTACAGTCTATGCACTTCACATTTGATGTATTTTCATTGAAATAACTATGTTTCGTCTTAGTTTTTTTTCTAATCAGTTATGTACATTAGGGTTTTATGTTATATCTAATGTTGTTAACTTAATGTTTAATGCATTTTTAAAACGTCAATTTACCATGATGGTATTTAGTGTTTGTGTGAATGACACCGTGCACCTTCTATAATATGAGTATTGTCCTCCTAAAAGCTTTGACTCATCACATGATTCTCATCACCACTGTAATTGGTGGCTGTCAGTATATATCAAAGGTACATAACAGATATTAGTATTTCAATAGGTTGGTAATTTAACAGTATTTCAGTTAGTGAGGTTTTTTTTACAGTGTACTTTTTGCATTCTAATAAATAAAATGTTGTTTGTAAATGTCTCCTTGTATCCCTTTATTAAGAAAAACAAGATTTGCTCAAAAATCATGTGGTTTTGAGCAAATGATGACATTTTGGGGCTAAAGTATCCCTCAAATTTAATTTTGTGTCTAACTCCTTTGCTGCTTCATCTCAAAGCAATTGTTATAGACATTGGATTCATGATGCCTTGCATTGCGCAGTGTAGCAGTGCGACGTGTCTTCAGAGAAACTGCAGCTGTCTGGCTGGCTGGTGCTGTGTTTTGACAGGTGCCTCAGGCATATGTGTGCTGTGTTTTATGTATAGAGGGGGTGGAAAAGCTATACTGTGTTAATCCCATTCTTCTACAGCACCAATATGGTCGTTTGTGGGGGGCTGATTACTGCAACAAGCCTGAGCAAGTCTATGGAGAACAACAGCCGCTATGGTTTGGCTACACGGTTGGCAAACCTCGGAGGTCCCAGAAAAAAAACATGCAATTTCAGACTAAAAGATGCAGACATATAGCCTGACAAGCCAGACCCACATCAAAATGTTGGGTCTGGGAACACACCATTGGCAGGGCTCAATCTGAGGGGCGGGATAAACAGTTGTCTTTCAGATTCCCTCTTCACGCAATAGGATAGGAATAGGAGCGCTACAACCAACCAGAGCAACGAAGAAGGTGAAGCGGAGCTAGTTGATAGATTAAACTTTCGCCGTATCCGGTCGGTTAAACTCAGAACACATCTTCCTTTCTTAAGAATGAATTCAGAGCCGTTCTTTGTTCTTTTCTCAAAGAAAAGCGTCGTGGATTCGAAAGGCCGCTGTTCGCCAGCTTCTTTGTTCTCAAGTAGCACGCAGAACCGCCACAACTCTGCCGTCATTATGTTAAGCCCGCCCACCGACTCTATACACGATGTGATTGGCCTGACCAGAGTTTGGTTTTTCCAGCTCGCAAGCCAACGAAGACTACCCTGGCTGCAAATTATATTTGCTGCCTTTAGGGTGCGTCTAAATTTCAAGGCTAGCAGACAAAGACATGAGATGTAAAAAAGACATAATTGGGAGTCTTACAAATGCTGATTAATTATATTTGTATATTTATTTGAGTTATTATTATGTAATATATAATATGTTGTACTAATTATTAGTTTTATGTTTTATGTTTACTGTGAAAAACAGTGAATTGTGCATATAACTACTGTTGCCAGAATTAGGGAAATGAGGAGACAACACATGACTATAGGGTATATGCAATCAATTTACTGAAGACACCGTGGGTGGACCTACGTAATTTTCCTCATTCAGTCCAGCTCTTCACCGAGCCTCAGAATGCACGGGGCTCAGAAGTTTTGAGTCTAAATGTAAGGGACCAGCACGGCTACAAACCCCTTTTTCTTTTTCAAGGGAAGCCCTGATTTTAAACCCCTGCAGTAAGCAACAACTGAGTCACTGCCGTGACATCCAGTCTGTAAAACTGAACAAACGTTGCGGTGATGCCCAACTGGCAGCGCACAAATATCCTCCACACACACCCCCTCTAAACAAAGCCAAAACGTTGCCATTCCCCCCGTAGAGCGGGCACGCATTAACTCCTGCAGTCAGATCCAACCATTTAAGGAACAGAATGGCAAGCGGGTGTGCGATTGGCACTGCACCATAAATGCCCTCATGACAAGCAGAAATGGCCGCCAAATAAACCTTCAATGTGGAATGGGAGCAACCTTCCTCCAACAATTCCTGCAAAAAAGTTCAGCAATCGGGCTTCCAAGCTTCAAAAATGCACCAATTCAACGCATAAAGCCCCCTTGTCAACACCACCCTAGTGCTCTGTGTATTGTAGCCACAACATTGATTGGGAGCCCCACTGCCCTCAGATTCTCCCTATCAGTGGGTAGACCCATAGAGACTGTAGAGAGTGCAGAATCTGCCCCCCTGCCTGGGACAGCAGGTCTCTGCATAGGGGAAGTGATCATGATGTTTGCGCACAATGTCTTCGCAAGGAGCCACCAAATTTAGTGACAAACCCTCCTGACGCACCCTGTCCAGGGTGGGCTGTATCATTTCCACCAGCAGAAACGTGTACAGCAGGGTCCTAGGCCATACATGCGACAGGGCATCCACCATCAGCTCGCATCCTGTCTGTGATCAAGAAAAACAGCTGGCCGTGCGTGTCTTCTGTAGACACAAAAAGATCTACATCGGCCCTTCCAAACCGATCCCACCAAGCAAAATCCTCAGTGTTAAATGAACACTGCTGGTGTTCATATGAGTCCACTATGAGTCCACACAGAGTGTTAAAAGGTAACACTGAATCAGTGTTGAAGTTAATGAGATAATTAAGTGATGATTGAGCTTTAATTATGAACACCTGATGATAATGAGCAACATCACTGAAGGACAGAGAAACACAAGAACTACAACTGACTTCAGCCACAGCCACAGCCTTAGATGAAATCAACTGAAGATAAAATAAGACATTAAATCTCTGAAGATCTCAGCAGAGGAGGATTAAACAACTCCACAAACAGCATTACCAACTTCACACATTACTAACCAGACTGACTTCATTTCTGTCAGACATCTAGTCGTCTACAGAAGCTCTTATTGAGAATTATTAGAGTTTGTTTTTAATGTTACCATCATGGTGATCAGTGTTTTCATTAGTTGGGCAGTTTGACGACTTTTTAATGTTAGTGTTTCTCTGGCTTCTGTAACTGAGTTTGCTATGGCAAGAAAAGCAAGAGAAAACACGATCAGATGCTGTCGGCTGCTAATAGTAAGAATATGATCATTGTGTATTGACTTAATTCACCAATCTTATGACTAAGTATGAGCAATATACTATTAACTTTGTTTTATTGTAATTCTAGAAAAGATCCAGCATGGTTTTAATCAGAAAAGCTGAATAAGTTTTAAAACAGATTGTATGTTAAGTACTTTGCCCTCCTGTAGGCTTGCTGCGATAGCCGGTGTTGCCGGTGTTACCGGTGTCCAGACTCAACACCGGTTACATCACTTGCCCACCGTGGCACCGCCCACAGTCTTTTTGATTTTTCTTTATAGTAATAAAATAATTTAGTTCAGTTAGAGAACAGACAATACAAATAAAAACTGAACATATCTGCTTAATAAAGCAGGATCCGACCGTGAGTCTCGGCAGCGGCAGGAGTCATTCATCAGATTTAAGAGTGAGGAGCTGACTGAGATGATCGCGGAAGATTTGGTTTCAAAGCGAAACGTAAAAGCACCTTTTTCGTAAAAGTGTTTTTCATTAAAAATAATAGGCTAATGAACCCACAATTCAAGCAACCCGCAGCCGAATTGGAGCTAATTCAAAACTGAAAGTAAAATGTGCACGGCCGCACAGAGCGCGCATTGTTTACTTTCGCCTGGCTCCGCAGTGCGAGCCTCCGCGCTACGCTGACTGCGCGCATTTATTTTTGCCGCGCGCACCCTCGCGCTTGTGCGGGCGTGTCGAGTATAAACGAGGCTTTACGGACGAACTGTTATTCATTCATGGCGTGCATCTCAATCATAGACTGATCAATGCTTGATCAGTGCCCTGACTACTGAACTAGGGAACTGATTGAGACGCACCCATGGCCTCACAGAGCGCGCATTTACAGACGAGCTGTCATTCACGGTGTGTGAATACGCAACACTGGCGCGTTTTCAGTTCAGAGCGGTCGTGTGCATGTTACTTTCGGTTAGATAGAATTAGTGATTTAAAAACCTCCGCCGGTGATACCGGTACTACCGGTGTTGTCACACATTAATTAACCGGTGGGAAAATTTTCTCACCGTCACATCCCTACCCTCCTGTGAGAATTTCTCACACACAGACATCATGAATCAGCCTATGAATCTCAATCATGGTGACACGCTTCATGCCACAATGCATTCTGGGAGCCATGGACGAGTTTTGCATGATGCACCCAGAATGCATTGCGGCATGAATCATGTCACCATTGTTGAGATTCATAGGCTGATTCTTGATGTCTGTGTGTGAGAATAGCTTGCAGGAGTTAGAAGTGCTTATTGTGTGATGTGTTATTAAACTGTAGTAAGAACGTTTGTACACGTTTTAAAAATCGTTCAGCTTATCTGATGAAAACACTGCTGGATATCCTGCTGTAGAGTCACAAGGCTACTGTAATCAGTGACTATTAGGAGATCAGCAAATAAGGCCACTATATGATGATAACAACTTCAACAACAAGCCAACATCATCTCTCATCAACATGTCATCATCAAATTTCTCTTCCTGTTCTCACCGTAACAAACAGTTACAGCAGCCAGAGAAAAATTTATGTTAAAAAGTCAAGGGACAAGAGCCCAACTAAAGCAAACAAATCTATTTTCAATAAAATATCAACATCTAAACCTCAATAAGAGCTTCTGTAGATGTCTGACAGAAATAAAGTCAGTCTGGTTAGTAATGTGTGAAGTTAATGCTGTTTGTGGAGTTGTTTAATCCTCCTCTGATGAGATCTTCAGAGATGTAATGGCTTCTTTTATCTTCAGTTGATTTCATCTAAGGCTGTGGCTGAAGTCAGTTGTAGTTGTTGTTTCTCTGTCCTTCAGTGATTCTCCTTGTTATCATCAGGTGTTCATCATTAAATGTTCAATCATCACTTAATTAATCACTTAATTATCTCATTAACTTCAACACTGATTCAGTGTTACATTTTAACACTCTGAGTGTGGATTCATAGTGGTCTCATATGAACACCAGCAGTGTTCATTTAACACTGAGGATTTTGCTGTGCAGAACTGCGCCACTATCCAAGGGTGCAGACACCACTCCCTGACCTGTGGTCCCCCCTGGACAGCAGGTCTGCTCCACCATTTAGATGACCCAGAACGTGCAATGCCCTGAGTGATGCTAAATGTATGCTCATACATATCAAGAGTGTCCGTGACAATTATAACAGGGGAGAAGTGCAAGTAACCCCTTGCCTGTTTACACCTATCAGGCATAACATTATGTCTGGACAGGTGAAGTGAATAACACTGATTATCTCTTCATCACGGCACTTGTTAGTGGGTGGGATATATTAGGCAGCAAGTGAACATTTTGTCCTCAAAGTTGATGTGTTAGAAGCAGGAAAAATAGACAAACATTAGGATTTGAGCGAGTTTGACAAGGGCCAAATTGTGATGACTAGACAACTGGGTCAGAGCATCTCCAAAACTGCAGCTCTTGTGGGGTGTTCCCGGTCTGCAGTGGTCAGTATCTATCAAAAGTGCTCCAAGGAAGGACCAGTGGAGAACCGGCGACAGGGTCATGGGCGGCCAAGGCTCATTGATGCACGTGGAGAGTGAAGGCTGGCCCGATCAAACAGACGAGCTAATGGAGCTCAAATTGCTCAAGAAGTTAATGCTGGTTCTGATAGAAAGGTGTCAGAATACAAATTCCCCAGATCTCAATCTAATCGAGCATCTGTGGAATGTGCTGAACAAACAAGTCCGATCCATGGAGGCCCCTCCTCGTCGTCACTACTATGTGTGACAAAACCCTGTCCTGGGGAATTCCCTCTGTCAACAGATCTGGGTTTCCCCAGGGGATCAGAGTTTGAACGCACTATGGCATTATTGTCATCCATCTGTTTAAATGGTGTGTAGCGTCAAGCCCGCTGCGAAGTGCCCAGCACTGGAACGCATGCATAAATAGGAGACCCAGCCGAATGGATGCTATCATAAGGCCATAAGCTAAACTAAAACCGACAGCTGTGAAAATCTACTGCCCCATCGTGCTGACAACACAGCTGTGTCCTGCACTGAATCTATCTCTAAACCGAGAAATAAAAGCTGCTGACTCGGGACCAGAGAGCTCTTTTTGAGATTTCTGAAGAATCGTAAAGCTCATAAATGGGAGACAAGTGCTTGTGTTTGTAACTCTTCTTATTTACTGCTGTCAATGGCCAGGGTTTATTGGCCCGCTGAATACCTTGGTCCAAAGTGGGCCAACTGGGGCTTGAGGAGTGGTTACAAACAAAGACAGAGTCTGGAGACAGCAGCGCCGCAAATGATTTCATATACCAGCTAACATCAGCATTAAAGACTTTTAAAATCATTTTAGACTCACTTTCAGACAGCAGTGAGTGTTTGGGCCCTATCATACACCTGGCGCAATGCGACGCCGGGCGTGACGCAAGTGTTTTTTGCTAGTTTCAGCCGATGCAGTTATCATTTTCACGTCCAACGCCACGTTGTTTAAATATCAAATGCACTCGCGCCCATCTATAGTGTTATTTTGTGTGTTTCATGTTATCCTTTATTCATTAATTCTGTGGGTTTATTTTGTGCCGATTCGCCGATAGTGTGAGGATGTATATGACGTTATGAGTATGTATTTGTGTGAACTTGAATGTACAGTATATACATGGCATGAATAAAATATTTACATTATCAGCACATAATGCTGAGGAAGAATCAGCTCTCCTCGGCTATCCTGGTGAACTTCTATCGCTGCGCAATAGAAAGCATCCTGACCAACTGTGTGGCAGTGTGGTATGGGAGCTGCTCTGTTGCGGAGCGCAAGGCACTGCAGCGGGTGGTGAAAACTGCCCAGCGCATCACAGGGACTCCACTACCTGCCATCGAGCACATCCAGAGGAAACGCTGTCTGCATCGAGCTCGCAGCATCCTCAAGGACTCCTCTCACCCAGCCCACAGACTGTTTTCTCTCCTGCCCTCCGGCAGGCGTTTCAGGATCCACCGGACCAGGACCAGCAGACTAAAGAACAGTTTTTTCCCCAGAGCTGTCTCTTTATTGAACTCAAACCCCCGTTGATCCACTTCCCTCATAAACTGATAACTCTCCTACCTCACATCCGCCTTCACTTTGTTATTTGCACTACTGACTGTTTATTACAGTAACAACTGTTTACTTATGCATTCTGCACCACCATACCGTAACTGGATTATGCTCATCTGCACTGCCGACTGTATTTACAGTAACAATGTTTACATTTGCATTTTGCACCGTACTTCTAACTGGAATATGCAACCACTTTCCACTGCACTTTTACACTTTCTTTCGGATAGCTCTGTCCATAATTTATTGTACTAACTTAATCCACTGCTATATTCCTCATATTAGCCTAACATATTATTGTATACCTCTAACTGTAAAATTCTGTTCAAGTAATAACCGTCTGTATATTTATTCATAGTACATAGTCACCTGTAAATTCTGTTTATAGTAATAGCCATCTGTATATTTATTCATAGTACATATTCACCTGTAAATTCTGTTTCTAGTAATAGCCATCTGTATATTTATTCACTGTATATATTCATCTGTAAATTCAGTTCTACTTATAGTAATAACCATCTCTCTACTTATACATATTTATATATATTCAGAACATTTTTATGTCCTGCACTTACGCAACCATTGTATATATCCTGCACTTGCTGCTATTGCACTTCTGGTTAGACCTAAACTGCATTTCGTTGCCTTGTACTTGTACTTGTGTAATGACAATAAAGTTGAATCTAATCTAATCTAATCTAATAATTCCAAACTTTTTTTTAAAGTGTGAGACTGTATGCATTTGTGTTAATGTATATAATTTGTATTCATCAATGTTGAAATTGATTCACGTAAAAACGACGGCAAAGAAGCATCGCGTGCGGATGTTTATTAATTTAATATCATCCTTTACATGAGTATTACAATGTTTGACTCCATCATATCGCTGGGATGATAATCCTCCGGTCTAAAGTGATGCAGAAGTGAAGTGAAGTCCGGCAAACGACTCCCTCTCGTGCCGCGATGTTGAAAAAAAAAAAAACAGCCAATGAAACGGCCACTTTATCTACTAAATTTGTGCTCATGTCTTTTTAAAACTTTTTAAAATCCTGCATTAACTTTTCATATGGTATTTTCATACAAGGTTATATATTCATTTTGAAAAAGCCTGCAATATGCCCTTTAAGTGAACGTAAACAGCCGTGCATTTTTATTTATTACTTTTCTAAAAATGTACTTTATTAACTAAACTCAATAAACTAAAAGCAAAAAAAAAAGGAAAAATGCCTGAAACTATGTAAACATATTTTTACTGTGAATTTCTGGCTCCCACTGTTGGCTTTTTTCCTTTTCTACCATAAATGTAATATTTTTTTCAGTGAACACTGAACTGGTAATTAGCCCAATATTTGAAGCAGCATCTGAGCTGCCTTTTTCCCAGCCGACAATTCTAATGTCACAAAAGCCCAATAGAGACGACCTCTATTTGTTTCACACATGGCTGAAATGAAAAGTCACGTTTGACCCTTCACTCCTTCGAACATTTGACGAGGAGGTGGCGTAGCATGCGAACAATGAAAACACTCCATAATCCAGCTCACAAAACCAGATCAGCATCTGTTATTTATTATGATGACTAACATGTTCAAAGACATAAAGTGGGTCCCATGGAGTAGAATAATGTGGACGTGGTGAATGGGGGTAGATGCTGTAAATATTGCAACTGCCAGTTGATCATTTTGATTTGAACAGAATGTGTATATTGGCGTGTGAAATGTGTTTATGTGCATGAATGGCCTCACCACAGTTGAGCTCTGCTGCAGTGAGAGTGGCGACCGAGCGTCCCTGCAAACGGCTTGGATAGTCGCAAGTAGCTGCAGCTTGAGCGTTACCAGACTCTGCGTACTGCTTCAACAGATCGGCCAACCACAGCAGTTCACAGTCGCAGTGCAGTGTGTTTGAGTCGAGGCGCCTAAAAACACCCACAGACACAAACATTTTAATCAAATTGAGGCAATTCTTAGGTTCAAATAAAACCGTTACAGTTGATAAGAAGTTGTTTAGAACACCAATCCAAAATCATCTTATTATTCTCTGATCTTTAATAGATTTAAAGTGACTTAGTTCATCAAAATATATACAAAATATTAACTTCCTGTTAAAAATGACTTTTTAACATCCCCATCTAAAGTTATGACACTAAAGGTCCGTTCACATCAAGGACGATAACTGTAATGAGAATGAGAATGATATATTATGATATTTCAGCTAGTTGCCAAGGCAAAATTTCTCATTTTTATTTAGATTAACTTGATGTACTAAAAACTTGAATAAAAATGAATAAAAACTGTATAGACAGCTATGTATTTAAAATAAAAAACCTAATAAAAATGACAAACAACACAAAAAATTACAAGAAAATGATATGAAAATCAAAATATTAATAAAAACTATAATAGGATCTCAATGATACAAATATTATGCACTAAAAGTTTTGATTACAAACCATTTAAAATACTCACTACTATGTCTCATTTATATATTTTGGCCCAACTTTGAGTTTATCAAGATCTAATTGATAACCAAATAAAGCAAACTAATGCTTTACCCATCGGTAAATAAGTCAGCTTGAGCAATACTCACAGTCTCTTCATGGACTGCAGTTGGGAGAAGGTTCCTAATGCAAGATGAGTAATTCTGTTGTTGTGCAGAAACCTGCAGTAGATATCAATGAGAGGTGCACAGATTCAAATGTGTGTATTAACAAATCAAGCATATAATCTGTGACCGAGACAGGAAAAACACAACACATGCCATAAAAGCGCCTTGTTTTTTAGGTGATCCGATGAAAGACAAAGAAAAATCTCACTAAATGAAAATAAAATTGTGTTTTGATTGACAGGCGATCGGACCAATCATAATCTGCCATCCGCAGAATCCGCCATTTTGTCCTACAAAGCAGTCAGGAGAAGACTTCGTAGATTAACATTGGTGGACTTGAACTTGTAAAACGGTGTCTTTCCGCGGCTGAAACAACTTTCCTTCTGAAGTTCATTCATGTTTATTTGATACTATAAATCAACTAGAAGGAAGTGATGACCGGTTCACGAGCCGCTTTAACTGAGGCGCTACAGCAATCACGACACATTAAAGAGACACAAAACAGTATTTATTGTTTACATTTCTTTAAAAAAAAAAAGACAAAATTTGAGAGTTTGTTTCATATTAAAAGTCGCCTGCTCTGTCCTGTATGTCCATGTTGTCAGTGTCCTCTAGTGTTGCCAAGTCTGCGGTTTTCCCGTGCAATTGGGCTACTTTAACACTCTTGCCGCAGGCTGTGTTTCATGTCCGTGGGTTGAAGCGACCCCAATTATGTGATATTTAGCCCCGGGAGTGCGAAATTTAGCAGGGAACCCTGCCAAAAAACTAATATTTTACCCCCTAAACGCAATTTTTACCGGGGAACCCCCCCGAAACATGATTGGACTTGTTTTGGGCTAGTTTTGAGAAGCAATTGGGCAGGTTTTGTTTTGAAAACCTGGAAACCCTGCAATGTGTTTTTCACTTTGTGAGAACATGATGTGTGGGGTGAGAGTGCCATGGCTTGTCGGACACAGCAACAGTAACTAAAGGGGGCGGGTCTTTGCGAACGGTCAAATAAATTTTTTTGTAATGCATCAGATGGCCCTGACACTAAGCATATTGGAAAATATCTTGGTTACTATGTAAGCTCCGTTACTCCGATCATCATGGTTTCCATAAAAATATGTTTTCAACATTGATGATAATCATAAATGTTTCTTGAGCGTCAAATCATCATATTAGAATGATTTCTGAAGGATCATGTGACACTGAAGACTGGAGCAATGATGCTGAAAATTCATCTTTGATCACAGGAATAAATTACAGTTTAAAACATATTCACATAGAAAACAGTTCTTTTAAATAGTAATAATATTTCACTATTTTACTGTATTTTTAAATGCAGCCTTGGTACATTGGTAAATAATACCAAAAATATCTGAATTATTACGAACTTTTGACCGGTAATGTACATGCTCTGTGAAATAGAGATGCAAAGATGAAGGTCCACAGGGATGTTCTTGCTTTCTACCAGGACAGACGGGGTCACTTTCCCAGGGACGACATTACGGTTCACAACTACTCGTATAAATAACATGAGGGTTCGTTTCATTAATCACCATCCAGATGCAGATTCTATTTTTCATGTTCAGTTCTTCACCACCCAGTAGATTCTGGCTTACAAACTCCAGTACTGATTTGGTCACTCACTCACATTTTAGTCCATGTTTATGTTTAAGTGACTTTCCCGTCTTTAAAAGACATCAGAATGTGTGTGGGTGATTTTCCAAAGGAATTCAGCGGCACAAGTCTCCAAACATTTGCAATAAGGGCCAGCAGGAAGGAGTGAGGCAGGCAACACTGTAAAAAAAACATTTGAGTGATGATTTGAGGTTTGAGATGCATGCAAAACTCACAGCCGCTCAAGCTTGGGTAGATGAGAGAAAGACTCGGGCTCCAATGACTCAATGTTGTTGAAGTGCAGGTATCTGTGAGAGAGAGTTATGTTTTACTTGCCATAAACATGGTTTCTAGATCAAACACTCAGTCAAAGCTTTTCCATAGATTTTTGCCTTCATTTTGAACGTCATTTACACAACATTTTTGTGCATAATGTCACAGAACCTTCCATAATCTTATGTACTTTCAACAAGAAAAAAATAATTGGACAGGATTTGATTTTATCATTGAGAATCTGTGCACCATTCTTGAATGAAGACCATTATTTAATTTTCTTTAAAGGGGTCATATGATGCTGTTTTATACGCTCATTATTTTGTTTACTGGGTGTAGAGTATAGAGAATAGGTTAACATGTTTTAATGTTTCCCAAAGCCAACTATGATTGCAAGTTCTGTTGTTAGAGTTCAATGGAACTTGCGATCATAGTTGGCTAACGATGCTTTTGGGAAACACACACCAGTTCGAGTCTGAGTCACTTCTTAAACTCTGATTCCTAATTTCATCGGAAGGCTAAACAAATGGCTTTTGCTTTCGTATCCAAACACAGCATCTCCTCCACATGATGACAACACTACAATTCACTGAAGCCTTGTCTTCTTTCTTTGCTTATGCCTTTGGATGGCAATGTAAGCTAATATGCCACATTTTGACATAGGCATTAGAAGAAATATCTGGGGCCCTATCATACAACTGGCGCAATGCAAAGCCAGTGTTTTTTGCTAGTTTCAGCCCGACACAGTTATCATTTTCACATCCAGCTCCACATTGTTTAAATATCAAATGCACTCGCGTCCATCTGTTCACCCATGTGTGTGCTGGTCTGAAAACCAGGTGTGTTCAGGAGCATTGTTGGCGTGTTGCTATTTTGAGGAACTGAAAATAACTGTGCCATTGACCAACAAAAACCTGCTCTAAAGTCAATAGCGCAGTATGTTTAGTGCTATTTAAAGGGCGTGTTAGTAATATGTGCCTATAGACCTTTCTCACAAAAAACGGAAATACGTAACAGTTGCGGAACCGGAGTTCAAGCGTCAACACATCAGAAAAACATACCCGGGCAAGAGAAAATAAATCAGAGAGTCTACACAACTTCGTTAACGGATTTGACAAATATTACATTTGATGGAAATTAACAATAAGGGCCTATTTACATAAGTCTCAGATTACGTAGCTATAAAGAATCAGCGTCACATGACACGTCTTCCTTGATATCTTGTTTGTCCGAGATTTGGATACAGTTCAAAATAGTTTAAACATCACGCAGTGTGCACAATTAAATTTTTTTAACATACAACATAATATTTTTAATAAAATTATAGATATATTTTTATTTAAAATGACAATCTATAATAATAATATATGTTTACAAATTTTTTTAGAGGAGGCATTGCACTGAATATGAACAAAATATGAAACACAATATAATAAAAAAAAATGATGTTTAACATCACGGTTATATATTTTAAAACAAAATATATTCACAATATGTATGGCGGTCTGAAACGTCACTGAAACAATACTACAGCCAGTAAAACATTTAAATAGATATCAGTAAATAATGGTAATATAAGTTAAATATTAGTTAAAAAAATATTTGTTTTATATTTCCCCACAGAGGTGCATCATTATACGCCGCTTTGTACTGAAAGGGATGTACACGAGCAGGGAAGTTTGGTCCTTCATCCCGTCGGATAGCCTGAATCCATTTCTGTCAAACTTTAATATCAACAGGGAAGGAATGAAAAAACAAAAATGGCTGCTTTTGGGAATAACAAGAACAGCCCGGTAAGCTACAATAACTCTTGCTCGTTGCTTGTGCCATTTGCCGTGCCCGGTGAGGAAGAAGATTACCACGACGATTGCGTATTTCCGGTCGCAAAAATGGAAGTTGTGAGAAAGGTCTATAGGCAGGTGCACAGCGCACGTACACTATGATTATTACACACACAGGGACGAGCAGCACGCACACATTTTTAAATATGAAAAATTAAAGCATTAAAATGTAAAAGATATTATTGTGTGCATAAATTAAAAAACATTCTACATGTCATAATGGATAGTCATTGCATATATCAGAATGACCTATTTGTAGTAATGACGAGCAAGCAAGCGTCATTGGACGAGCAGATCCGTTTCCTCGCTAGAGAAGTGTTCAGGTTTTCCACTCGCAAATTCCTCCATGTAAAGAGTGAATCCGCCATGGTGCGAGCGCAGCTGGCTTTTAAAGGGAATGGGAGATGAGACTCTGATTGGTTTATTGCACGTTACGCCCAAAACACACACATGACTCATTAAGAGACTAGGGACAACCCTTTTGGATCATGCGCCGACAGGCAGACCGTTTTTTCTTTTGTTAAACTAGCAAAAGTGGATTCGGACACGCCCTAAGAAGTGCACCTGCCCCATTCACTTCAGACCATGAGCTCAGATCGTTAAAATAGGGCCCCTGGACTTCAATTGATGTGTTTTAGGCACGTCTTGAGCTGTTCTCTGTTAGATAGGAAAAATCCCTTTGATAGACACTATGAGATGCACAAACAGACACATTACTCTCTAAAGGAAAATGAAAACATTATAAAGCATCATTTGACCCCTTTAAAATAATGTGCACCACTAGATCATGTACAATAAGACCAGGGATGTGTATTAGCAAAGCAAATATGGTTTAGTTTCATGTCATGTTGAACAATATGAACAAGGTGATAAATGTCCAACTCTGTGACTTAATAATTCGCTTTTGGCCAATGCTGTGGGCTCAAATGAAGTGAACAATAACAGATGGGAAAAAAAGGTCATGAGAGTAAGAAGAAATATTTGAAGTAATTAAGTAAAGTTTTCCAGGCATATGTTTTTTGCATAAATGTTTTCCCCCATAAATGCCTGGATAACCTGTGCACATGACCCAACACTTACATCAGTATCTGCACTCTAGCCAGCTGCAAGCGAGAAGTTTATGAACAGATTATTAAAAACCTAACTTATCAGCAGATTTCACTAAATAACTAAAAAAGTGGATCAGTTATAAGAAAATATGAGCTATTGCTCCCAAGTGATGTTTCTCTGTAAGATCTGAATGTCAATGGTATTTGGTTGTAAGATTTACCCTCCCCAGTTTGATCAAATTTCTTTCATTTGTAAAACGGGGATCAAATTTCACCATACCTTTAAAATAATAGTTCAGCCAAATATAAAAACATCTGCAATCATTTACTCACCAAACCCATGACTTTCTTCCTTTTGTGGAATAACAAAAAGAGACATTTTCAATGTGTTGGTTGTTGTTTTAAGTACAATGTACTATAAATACATTTTCATTATAAAATATATCACTACAGTGTCCATCTGACTTTTTCCTTCCAAGTGATCCAATAGCTTTGTGTGAGGAACATGAATGTAATTCAAGAGATAGCATTTTTCATTTTGGGTGAACTACCTAGGTTAACCTTTTACTTTCAGATCTTTACCAAACATTTTGGTTAGTAGCAAGCATTAACGTGGAAACTAGACAGGGAAGAAGGTCACTTACAGTTGTTCGAGAGAGACGAGCCCCTTAAAAGCTTCTCGGTCTATTGCCTGAATTTCATTCTTGTACAAATAGCTGAAAGAAAAATTCAGGCATATCACTAGAATTAGGGTTGAATGTCAAACACACATGGGCACACAGAAATAAAGAAGAAACTTTTCATAGCACATAATGTCAGAATAATAGAAAGAAAATCTGTTGCATATTGACTGCATATTGATAACACAGAGGGGGTGGCCTGTGGGAAACAGGGATTCATGTTTGTGGTTGTCCTGTCCCGGGACAGTGGGCTGTTGAGAGCGAGGGCTCAGTCACATAACCCACATGATCCTTTGACCTTGAGGACGATGACATGACACCAGGAAGTATATGCTGCAGATATGTGCTGCCTTCCCAAATAAGCAAGATTTGCATACATAAGCAACACTAAAGAGCCTTTTTAGTATCAACAGTGCAAAACTTGAGGTTGATCATCTTCTTGATCAAACCTGATATTCAAGTTGTTTACGAATTTGCAAATATAGCAGTTGAATATTATTGCTAATAAAAAAATTGATAGGATTTTTTGGCCAATACGATACAGATTTTAACAAACCACTGTTGGCCGATTCTGATGCCGATATTTTGTCACTTATTCAAACTTCTGTCATTAAAACAGATTACTGTTTTGATCATGTTTTAAAGCATTAAGGTATACTAGCTAGTTTATTGCTGCAACATCAAATCTTTTCCATTGAACATGGATTTGATCCATTTAACATTCAACAGGCCAACATTATAAGAGAGGCACAGAGTAAAATAAAACACAAATACGACAAAGTGGCAAACTTTATTTTTGCTATCAAATATTTCCTATGAACAACATTAACTCATATTTGAGTTGCTTTTTTTATAGAACATTACATATTTCTTAGTTACATATTTCTAATAAATAGAAAGACATTATACAACTCAGTTAATTAATAACTATCGGTTTGTTATACATGCCTTTTTCATATTGTCGATATGCAGATGGTTTTCAGCTGATAAATATCAATAAATGCTACTGTTTTTCTAGAATGTTTAATTACAAACTCAATTATATTATCATATTATTATTATTATTATATATAATAATATTATATAATATGAGTAAAAAGTGAAAAATGTACAAGAATATGTTCAAAATCAAAAATCTGTTTATTAATATTTCTATTAGTTTATATATATTTATATAGTTTATATAATTTAGATGTTTTTCTGCAATTTATATTAGTTTTTGTAATGTTTTATGTGTTCATTTTATTTAAAGTTTAGTTATTTTAGTACATCAAGTCAAACTGAAATGAAAATGAGAAATTTTGACTTGACAACGAGATGGAAAAATACATTTTTACAAATATTTTATCGATTATTTTATCTCAAATATTTTTTACGGCTATAATAACCCTGAATTAACATTTGAAATGCTCTTATACAAAAACCTGTTCAATGTCTACAGTACCTGAATTACAGGGGTAAAATGCCAAACCAGCCACTCAGAGCATGTTACATTCACTTTGACTGGAGGACTAGCCAGACCACTTGACGATGCTTGAGTAACCAGAGGGGAAACTCAACAGCTGGACATCATGACTGTGTGAACTATGTGTGGTGATTGTACCGCCCAAGTAGACTGAGTAAACCCAGCCTGATCTGCCGGCGATTTGATTTCACCCTGCAGCTCAGTCTGGAAACCCGTACATTCATTTCTACTGCTTCTGTTACACTTTTGCGGGAACCAATCACAGACTGGCTTATCCACCTGCCGCGCTATTGGCGGGTTTAACACAATGACGGATAGAGAAGCGATGGGCCGTTGCCCGTTGATCATGCCTCTTGTGGTCTGATTGGTTGAAGGACTATCCAATTGCGTACAGAGTCTTTGAACTATGCCCGTTGATCACGCCTCTTGTGGTCTGATTGGTTGAAGGACTATCCAATTGTGCACAGAGTCTTTGAACTATGCCCGTTGATCACGCCTCTTGTGGTCTGATTGGTTGAAGGACTATCCAATTGCGTACAGAGTCTTTGAACTATGCCCGTTGATCACGCCTCTTGTGGTCTGATTGGTTGAAGGACTATCCAATTGCGTACAGAGTCTTTGAACTATGCCCGTTGATCACGCCTCTTGTGGTCTGATTGGTTGAAGGACTATCCAATTGCGTACAGAGTCTTTGAACTATGCCCGTTGATCACGCCTCTTGTGGTCTGATTGGTTGAAGGACCATCCAATTGCGTACAGAGTCTTTGAACTATGCCCGTTGATCACGTCTCTTGTGGTCTGATTGGTTGAAGGACTATCCAATTGCGTACAGAGTCTTTTGAACTATGCCTGTTGATCACGCCTCTTGTGGTCTGATTGGTTGAAGGACTATCCAATTGCGTACAGAGTCTTTTGAACTATGCCTGTTGATCACACCTCTTGTGGTCTGATTGGTTGAAGGACTATCCAATTGCGTGCAGAGTCTTTTGAACTATGCCCGTTGATCACGTCTCTTGTGGTCTGATTGGTTGAAGGACTATCCAATTGCGTACAGAGTCATTTGAACTATGCCCCTTGATCACGCCTCTTGTGGTCTGATTGGTTGAAGGACTATCCAATTGCGTGCAGAGTCTTTTGAACTATGCCCGTTGATCACGTCTCTTGTGGTCTGATTGGTTGAAGGACTATCCAATTGCATACAGAGTCATTTGAACTATGCCCGTTGATCACGCCTCTTGTGGTCTGATTATTTGAAGGACTATCCAATTGCATACAGAGTCATTTGAACTATGCCCGTTGATCACGCCTCTTGTGGTCCGATTGGTTGAAGGACTATCCAATTGCGTACAGAGTCATTTGAACTATGCCCGTTGATCACGCCTCTTGTGGTCTCATTGGTTGAAGGACTATCCAATTGCGTACAGAGTCTTTTGAACTATGCCCGTTGATCACGCCTCTTGTGCAGTAGAAAATACAGAGCAGACTCCCCAGACCAATGTTCAATGACAACCGCCCAAGAGGAGTTAATGAAGGGATTAATACTCAGTAAGTTTATCTGGTGTGAATAATTGTGCTTGTAGAGATTAATTCGACCTCACACAGTCCAGTGACACATCACTATTGAGTTTTAAAAATATTTTTGTATTATAATAATAAAAAAAAAATAAGAAAAAGGTTATGTAAACACTGAGAGATTGCTGCTACTTTGCTTGTTTTGGCAGAATTTTTATAGCTATAATAAAAAATATGCAGAAAAAAGTCTCTCAAACATGAGTGAATCCCACAACATATCCAGCTCATATTTCACCCCAAATCAAAAGAAAAATTCTATGAAATATATTTAGCATTTATTTTACAACTTTTTGCATTGTAATGCATTTAAAGCATTTTTCCATTGTAGTTTTCACTGTACTTAATGGTGATTCTCAGTAGCTTCTCATTGTTTTATGAAATCTGCATAAATTAAATTCAGTACAACAAACACTACCTTGATGCATGATTTAAACACCTTTTTGCATTACAGCAATACGATTTAGGGGTGGGGATGGATGTGACAACTGAAAAATAATGTCAAATTGATTCATTTTGATTCATCTTCAAAAATAAACTTAATTTTCTTAAGGAAAACATAATTTATTGCTTTATTTAAATTTTGGGGTGAGATATGAGCCTGGCGTTTTCTTGAGGGTTTTGGTGAGATCCACCTACACATACTATACTCTTACTGTATTATCTTACCTGCTGAATTTAGAAAACCAGGTGTGAAACATTTCAAACAAGTGACTATTTCAATATAAACACAGGCAGCTCTCACCACAACTAAAGTTTGAGATTCTCGAATAGCCCTGTGACGAACAAAGACAGGAACTGTGCAACGCCTAAGCAGAGAGCAATTATTCCATCTGCCTCTGATCTCTGCGCTTTTGGGTCAGGGCCGTCAGACAGATAATTTCACAGCGCTGACAATTACGTTCCCCATATGTGTGAGAGCTTCGTTCCATGACCTCAACTCTTTACTGTGTCAAACAATGGCAGTGATAATGACTGAATCATTCACAAATGTGGTGAGCATGGTTCAGAAATGGTGAAAGGGAAGATTTATCATATAACACAGACAATAATGTACATTTAAACTGTATGACGTACCTTAAGTCAGTGGTTAAAGAGTAGCTATGCCCTCAAATCATCTGTACTTAGAGCCAATAATTCTTTACTGCTTCAACTCTGGCACACTTATGCATAAAACATCACTCTTTCCACACTTTCTATCTATAGTTTTTATAGAATTTATAACATAAGCTGTTCCATAAGCAGTCAAATAGAATCAATGAAAAGCTTACAGATATTTTAGGTTCTCCAAATCTTCAAATGCTCCTCTTGGGATTCGTCTGATGTGGTTGTTATTTAAAAGGCTTAAGGAAAGAGGAAAGACATGTATTAGACATTAAAACAGATGGTCCTGCATCATACCTGTGTCAAACATCTGTACATGATCCAAAATGTTTAGAGTGTTTCATAAAACCAAAAACGCAAGCGAATGCCAATAACAAAAACGGTAATCATAGAGACTGAGTTTTACAAGACTTTAGAAAACATCAACACTTACAGTGTATTGAGATTCTTCAATCGCCTAAAGGAGCCTGGCTGTAAATCCTTGATTTTGTTGAATCTCAAATCTCTGGAAACAAAAGAGAAACATTTTTAGACAAAAAAGACATTTATGTTATTGCATTTGACATGGTCCGTTTATGCATACAGTTTTGTCATGTATATCCCACTTTTTAGAATAGCCTATTACATAACTTTAGTGACAATCATTTACAGGAACAGAGAATAGCAGAAAATATTTATCTGCTGTTCTGGTTCTGAAAACAAATTAAAATTGAACTACCTTTGACATTTTTACATCTAAAAACTTTTAAAACTAAAAACTGCCACAAGGCTGTCTCGGGCCCTTTAAAGGTCCCCTTCTTCGCGATTCCATTGTTCAAACTTTAGTTAGTGTGTAATGTTGCTGTTAGAGCATAAATAATACCTGTAAAATTATAAAGCTCAAAGTTCAATGCCAAGCGAGATATTTTATTTAACAGAAGTTCCCTTTCAAAGCCTACAGCGAACGGCTGGCTTGGACTACATCCTGGTACTTCCTTCTTTAATTACGTCAGTAGAGCAGTAGAACAGACTAACCTCCGCCCACAAAGAAACGCGAAAAAGGGGGCGCGGTCTTGTTGCTGTCCCACGTGGAGAAGCGGACGGTCGCGTGGAGAAAAGGAACTGTTGCGTTGAGTGTGTTTATCGTGTGTCATCGAGACGCTGTTATTTTCATCCAGGAGTCAAATCACCTTTGTTTGGCTTTCCCAGGGACGCTGTAGAGATTATTGAACGCATACATCTCTCCGTTAAGAGGCGTGACCTTTCCAACGTGCGCTAAGCTGCTGTCAAATTACAACACAGGAACCGCTTTCACGTGCGCTAAGCTGTGGTCGAATCACAACACAGGAACTGCTTTCACGTGCGCTAAGCTGTGGTCGAATCACAGCACAGGAACCGCTTGCACAATCAGAACTCGTTACGTGTTTCTGAAGGAGGGACTTTATAGAACAAGGAAATCACCAGCCGTTTTTAGGACAGTGGAAACAGCGGTACACAGATAAGTAAATAGTGTGAAAAATACTGTGTTTTTTTACACGCGAAAACATGAATACATGTTATATTGCACACTGTAAACACAATCAAAGCTTCAAAAAAACACGAAGAACGGGACCTTTAATGTACAGTATAACTTGTAATGTGTCTTTCAGCTGATATTACACTCTTATTATGATATGCAGCTCTATACTGTATGTCGTCGACATGATGTAATTACACAGTTGTCTAAGCCAGGGGTTTTCAAACTGGGGTCCGGGGACCCCCGGGGGTCCTCCAGGATGTTCTAAGGGATCCCCAGAAAATTTCAGAGATTAAAAAGACAAAGCAAATATTGTTAAAGTCTACTGAACATTCAAACTGTTTCATTTCTAAATATTTCTTTCCTTTCTTGCCGGATACATACTTTCCAGAATTGTATATGTTTGTTTTGTATCTTTCTAGTGAGTTTTTCCTCAATATAGTCCCCTTTATCTCACTCACTGGGGTAACACAGTACTTGAGCTGCTTACATACATTTATTATAAGTTGCTTATACAAATCATTTTTTATTGAAAATGTCTTCTTCAGGTTTATACATCCAACATTAAGTATAGCCAATTTAAGTTTGGAAACAATATGTTGTTTTTATAATGTCACACTTACTAGTATTTATCTAACAGTTTAAATGTTTTTTCATACATACAAATATATATATGGATTTTAGGAAGGGGGTCCCTCATAAAAGGTTCATCATATTTGGGTGTCCTTGGCATCATAAAGTTTGAAAACCCCTGGTCTAAGCACCAGGAGTACATTAAGGATATGTAAATCCTTAATGCCTATAATTCTGCAGATTCTGATAAAAACAAGGAGTTCATTATTTGACAAAACATTTCAAGATGTTCTTTTAATATGTCTAAAAAGTTTTCGATTGTGTCATGATCTACAGTTACTGAACTGGGTGTTTGACAGAAATTCATCAATTTAAAGCCACTTTATCAGTATCACTTAATCAGCTTGTTATCATGGTGGCACGTACAGTAAATAATGAATAGGTTCATGCATTTGTAAATTCAAGATGCCGCAACATGTTTCACTGCTAATTTGGTTGCTTGTTACTCAATTATCAAATACAAATCTTAATTTATTTGAATTGTAAAATGTGGATATTTGCATTTAAATGCTCTGATTTTAAAGTAACGATCCCCCAGAACCCCAATAACATAATGGGCCCTATCATACACCCAACACAATGCGATGCCAGGCTTGACGCAAGTGTTTTTTGCTACTTTCAGCCCGAAGCAGTTATAATTTTCACGTCCTGCGCCACGTTGTTTAAATAGCAAATGCACTCGCAACCATCTGTTCACCCATTAATGTGCTGGTCTGAAAACCAGGTGTGTTCAGGTGCATTGTTGGGGTGTTGCTATTTTGAGGAACTGAAAATGACTGCGCCATTGACCAACCAAAACCTGCTCTAAAGTCAATAGTATTTTTTGTGTTATTTAAAGGCTGTGTTAGTAATATGTGCCTATAGGCAGGTGTAACGCACGCACACTCTGATTATTACAGACACAGGGACACGCAGTAGCACACACACACGCCAAATATTAAAAATAAAAGGATTACAATGTAAAAGATTATTATTGAGTCCATAAGATAAAAATGCCTACAACATAATGGATAGTCATTGCATGTATCAGAATGACCTATTTGTAGTAATGACGAATGAAATTGGCTACTTATTTGACCAATAATGGCAACACACATGTATTTAAACTGGCTCGTCCGGTTGAGGGTGTCTATATTCCTCCATGTAAAGAGTGAATCCGCCATGGCACGAGCACAACTGGCTTTTAAAGGGAATGGGAGATGAGACTCTGATTGGTTTACTGCATGTTACGCCCAAAACACACGACTCAATAAGAGACTAGGGACAACCCTTTTGGACCATCTGCAGGGCGCACCGACCTTTTTTTTCTCTTGTTAAACTAGCAAAAGTTGATCCTGACACGCCTCAAGTGCACCTGCGACGTTCACTTCAGACCATGTGCTCAGATCATTAAAATAGGGCCCCAAGTTATAAAGACTAAAGTCAAAGACAGGTTAATTATAATACATTGCAGGACTTCAGGAAACTACAATACAAACATTAAAAAGAATATGTCAATAAACCGACAATAAATAAGAAAAAAATGTTACACAAAAAAGAATATATACACAAAAGTGTACCAAAAGTGGAAGGATCATGTGACACAGAAGAAGGGATAAATGATGCTGAAAAATCAGCTTTGCATCACAGAAATAAATAACATTTTAATATATATTACAATAGAAAACAATCATCTTAAATTGTAATAATATTTTGCAGTAGTGCTGGTTTTACTGTATTTTTGCTCAAATAAATGCAGCCTAGGCGAGCATAACAGACTTCTTTCAAAAAATATGAAAAAAAAGTAATTATTCCCAACACATGTTACGAGTGAGGTTGAAAATATGTATTCAATCTCTTCCTCTACCGAATCCACCAGAGGATGTATCCCTTTCCTTTATGGCCCCTGAGATTCAGAATACACTCTCTCAGCTTAAGTCTAGACTTATCTGTCTAGCCAGCCATATAGCTAACTTTTTATAGACATGCGCTCAACTGTGCTGTATTGTTAGGTCTGCTGGAATCCCAACTATTATTTTCAGGATATAAAAGAGTTTATGAACCATAATTAGCTCCTGTCCAGGTCAGATCCAGCTGACCCACCACCAACAATCTCCATTATCCTGCACCTATAACAGCTATATTTGCAGCTCCGAATCTAATATCAGTCATATCCTAAGCTAAGCCAGCGAGTGAAAGATATTTCCCTGACCACTGCTTTGATCACTCCAGTAATCTCAGCCTGGGCTTCAAACTTGTAATCACCAACTACTATATTTTACTTAACAACAAATCAACAAATGAACAGTCAAATTTTCCAACAATTTTATGTTCTTTGGCCTAGACAATTGTTTAAGCCACACTGAATGTCACCCATACTCAGAGAACTGGGAATGAACTTCAAGCAATAATAACCAGGCCCACAAGCCTGACAAGTCACTGTTTTTAGTTTGGTTTCGTTATATAACATCAAATATTATCATTTAGTGATCCTTGTGTCGTTCCAAACCTCTGTATCTTCCTTTGTATACTGTAGAAGAAAAATGGGTGAGTAAATTATGGCAGAATTTTTTTAAGATGTAAGTTACCTGGAAAAAAAAGAAATCTACAGTAATACACAGACTACAGTGTTAACTCCAAAGCTTTTGGAGTTGGGAGTCAAACCAACTTATGAATTTAGCTCAGATATAAAAAGAAATATGTATATTCTTGTGCAACTCTACCAAGATTGGTGAGAAAAACAATTCAAAGAAAGAATGAAGGGGGACACCTACATCATGCTGGAACAGCTACTTCTACCCTAAGCACTTTACATTCACATCTGCAGGTGTGTTATTCCAGCTATTAGAGGACTTGTAAGGTCACAGCGTGCATAAATTTTAAATGCTGGGAATTCCTCACCAACAAGATAACTGATGAAGTCTCTTGGATAAACATCAAACATCTTCTTATTTACAGCTGGGATCTTTGACTTGATTTTCCTAGACATTATACATCGACGTGAAAACCCTTGTGGAAATTCTACAAGTTAAAACATCTGGTTTGCATGTTAGAGATCTAAAACCATAGTACATTTACATTTACGCATTTGGCAGATGCTTTTATCCAAAACGACTTAGAGTGCACTAATTACAGGGACAATCCCCCTGGAGCAACGTGGAGTAAAGTGCCTTGCTCAAGGACACACTGGTGGTGACCGCTGGGATTGAACCAGCAACCTTTTGCGTACCAGTTCAGTGGTTTAACCCACTGGACCACCATCTCTTCTGTATGTATGGTTAATACATATAGTAATATCACTTCCGGTAAACTCATTCTTACCTTATGTGTACAAGAGTTCAGTGCAAGTCAAGAGAAAACATATGGACAAATTTGTGGATGATTTAAATCGGTTTCAAGTTGATAATTTGGAATCAAATACACTATGTTCATGTGACTATAAAAAACGCTGGGTAATTTTGATGAACACAGCACTGAGTTGGGTTAAATGTTTGACCAAACACGCCGCCCTGTACGCTATTGTTTAAAAATGACTCTTACTGACCCAAAATGGGAGAGCTATTAAAATCCCACAGAGAATACAGTAACATCACCGACACCAGTAATAATCAATAGATGAAAATGTATTGATAAGCTAGAACTTGGGCGGAAATTTTGGCAAAATTAAAACAAATGCAGAAAAGACTGACAAATTAGGCCTAGTCCACACATACACGGGTATTCTTATAAACAGAGTTTTTCCCTCCGTTTAAATAAAACGAAACAAGAATACCCAAAACACGCTATGAAGCGCTATCAAGAGCATACCAAACCAACAGGTGGCAATATAACCCTAACGGTAAAGCCATGTTGGCCAATCAGAAGCCTGGAAAAATGCTGTTGTTAGTTTTTTTGCTCTATTTTCATCTTCCGGGTACCTTCCGGGTTTAAATTGGTCTTCGTGTAAACTTCACTGGATGTGATGCCTTGCTTAATTATTCACGACAGCACATGTTGATTTCCTATGACAGGTGCTTTAAACAACTTTCATAGCATTTTTGTTTTTGTTAAAACTGTGGTAAGAACTGACTGGTGCTGAAACAGGGGGTTTCATAACCCCTTAATATGCAGAGACATAGGTTGATTCTGGTCACATGTCTGGCCCAGATTAAGCAATAGACTTTTCTTCCAATATACACATCGTAAATCGGTCCTCTATCACAGATGAAAAGGAAACATCCCTGATTAATTGTCACATTAGGAAAGTATAAACCACTAAATTACTGATAAAAATCTATGTTGTTTTCTCACTTTTGCCAAGTGAAGTGAGTAAGTGAGTGAAAGAGATTTGTTCTTCTGCCATCAAGACAATAAGCCAAGGCTTTTTTGCTTACATTTTCCTGGGAGTCCAGCAACTCCAAAATGTTCACTGCACTTCTATCCGAATCGTCTGTTCTTCTGAAATGCTAGAAGACAAACGGCCCTGTCTGACAGCCCTTAAGTTGAGGGATGCCCCCCTCACAGGGACGTGCTCAGACACGGCTGCTCAGATTCCAGCAGACCTCCATATTGCCTCAGGAAACACCCTGAACACAGACTGAGCTCATCTATTCCACTGCACAACATACCCAACAGACTCATCCCATTCCTTACAGAGATATGGTTCAGCGCGGTTTACTAGTCATCCAACAACCAACTATTTCCTTTTCAAATGGGAAGTCTATACTGCATCTTGGTTGGACGCTATGGGGACGCCATCGGTGTATCCGGTGTCTGAAGCAAGAGTGAAAACACTCCAATTTGTTTGGTCGGCAAAATTAGCCCGAAAGTATAAGAGGGTGCCCGTAGTACACTTCAGGAGCAGTTTGTATTGTTAGCGAGTGGTGAACGCAGGATCATGGAAAATCCAAGAAAATCCAATGGCAAGAGTTTTAGGAAGTGTTTTTGACACCTGAGGACACACACAACCTGTGGGTTTATTACTTGGTAGAGAGGAGCATGTGCGTTCAGTGCTTGCGGGTTCCGAATGTGCCCATTGTAAGAAATGGAGAAGCTCCGTTTGTCCCAATTCTCGGGGGATTGGGGACAAGTGTCTGCGCCCTGCAGCTCCGAAGTTGAGGCTTCAGACGTGGGGATCACAGATCAAGCTTACCGAGAAGTTAGAGAAAGGGCTGGCTTTTTCTCACGCCTCGATCATGGCCTCGAGCGACCTATTGGATGAGGGTGTGCTGTCTCTAATTCAGCCAATGGTATGTTGCTGGCACCACTCAGCCAAGAGGAAGCAAATGTGGTTGAAGGCAAGGAAAGTGTGTGTACCGAGTCTTCTAATCCTGCCAGCCCTGCATACAGGGATTTGCTGAAGTTCACTGGATCTGGCTTGGGGGTGTGAGAAACGGGAATTCGCTTGTGGTATGTTCGCCCTTCTTCCATGAGCCTTCCATTCCTCCCTTACCTCTACATTGAAGTGGAGAAGTCGTGGAAGAAGTTATATTCAGCTTGGATTTATCCGTTTCATTATTCAAACTATGTGAATATGGAAGGATTAGCCAAGCGGGAATATGTGAGGATGTCCTTGCAAGCTATCTCTCCCAGGATGAGTCATCCTCTTTGAATGCTCCTACCCTGTCATCCAGGTCGCTTCAGACCACCTTGTACTTGAATGGCAGGGTGCATGCGACAGCAGGTCAGGCAAGGGGGCCTTGTTCACCATGGCAGTGTTGCAGGCATACCAGGTAGATTTGCCAAAAGATCTGGATCCTGAAATGGTTGTTGAACTGCTCAATACCATGAGATATTATGGATCTAGCTCTCTGGACCACAAACAAACAGCTGCTGCTGTCAGTTGCTCGATGGCAGCAACTGTGGTCACGGAGAAGCATCTGTGGCTGAACTTGGTGGACATCAGGGAGAAAGAAAATAATTTTCTCCTCAATGCCCCAGTCTCTGAACTTTTTGCCATATCCGTTGAGACAGTGGTCAGAAAATTTAGAGAGGCAAAAGTGCACTCAGCAGCATTCAGGAAATACATCCCGCGTCAATCCAGATCACCGCCTAAAACCTGAGAGTTCTGGCCCATCACAGTCTGAGGACCTGAGGCAGGGCCAGATGGAGAGCGTGGCCACTCGCGCTCCTCCTCAGTGGAGAGGAGGTGAGACGCGAGGAAGAAGAGTCAGGATCTCAGGGAAGTGAGTAATAGTTAGTGCGCTCTACTTCCCTCTTCTTCTCCTTAATTAATTACGGCTCCAAGGTCTGTAGCGTTGGGGATTTGGCTCCCTCTGGGTGACGCCTACACATTTTGGTAGGGTAAAGCAGATGATGCAGGTTGATATATATGTGACCCTGGACCACAAAACCAGTCATAAGGGTCAATTTTTTTTTTCAAAATTGAGATTCACACATCATCTGTAAGCCGAACAAATAAGCTAAAGTAGCTTTCACTCCTTTTTGATTTCCCTCTTTGGGGTAATTCAAAAGGAAACGAATTATGATCATGGCAATTGTTTTCCTGCTATTTAGTTTGCATCCCCTCCCCAATTACTGCTGGGTTTCTAAATAGGGCTTTGCTTACTGGAAAAGTAGGTTATTAAATGTCTGACTGAGCTGTTTAACTCTCATGTGATTTGACAACACTAATCACAACACTAATCACTAATCATTGCTCCTGTCTGCCTGCTGTGTCTGTTGCTCTGTAGCTCAAGTCTGTAGCTCTGTAGAGCCTTGCTTACGTTTGAATCTTTATTTTGATATTTCCTCTTTCTTCTACTGCTAAATATAACTTACTCATCACCATACATTGTTTAAAAATTGCCTATCACGTTAAATTTGACATCGCTAGCTTTTAATCTAAATCACCATCACACGTTAGCATTTTGCTAGCCTGTTAGCTTGTTATCTCTGCACCCGGGCCCCCCTTTTTCTGAGTTCATAACTTGGATTAGTAAATTGTGTCCAGCAAACGATTGTGGTAAGTGGTAAATTGGATTAATCAACAAACACGGTAAGTCATGTCTTCTCCTGTCATTATCACCTGCAGTGCATGCCACATGTTCAGTATAGGCTTCTCCGCTGGCGAAAAGGGCTTCAAATGTGATAAATGTAAGGAGATAGTTAGGCTGACGGAGAAGATTTCAGAATTAGAAACACGCATCCATACTTTATCTGAGAGTAGTGAGGATGTAACAGCTTTAGACACTGATTTGGATGCGAATAGCTTAGTGAACTCTGTACATTCTTCGGTTCCGGCTGCAGGGCCCTCGCAGCAGGGAAACTGGGTAACAGTGAGGCAGCATAGTCGCAGACCAAAGAACCGCTTTTCCGTTCCGGTTAGAACATCAAACAGGTTCTCCCCTCTCAGTGAAGCACCCACTGAGTATCCTGTTGAAAGTGCCCTAGTCATTGGCGATTCTATTACACGGAACGTGAAGATAGAGACACCAGCCACCATAGTCACTTGTTTACCGGGAGCCAGAGCACCTGACATCAAAGCAAATTTAAAAGTGCTGGCTAAAGCTAATCGTAAATTCTCTAAGATTATTATTCACGTCGGCACTAATGATGTTCGACTTCGCCAGTCGGAGATCACCAAAATTAACATTAAAGAGGTGTGTGAACTCGCTAGTACGATGTCTGAGGCTGTTTTTTGTTCTGGACCGCTCCCGGTAAAAAGGAGTGATGAGATAGTTAGCAGACTATCATCACTCAATGGCTGGTTGTCTAAGTGGTGTCTGCAAAATAACATAGGGTTCATAGACAATTGGAAAAGTTTTTGGGGCAGACCTGACCTGTTGAAGAAGGATGGCATCCATCCCTCTTGGGGTGGTGCCGCTCTTCTCTCTAGTAATCTGGCACATAGTCTTAGAGCTAAACCTTGACTCACTAGGGCCCAGGTCAGGAAGCAGACAAACTGGCTAAACCGACCGTCTGCTAGCTGTCTCACGTTACCGGAGTCAGATAAATCCCAGCACATAGAGACTCTTTCACCTAGATATTATCATATAGAGACTGTGTCTGTTCCCCGAATTAGTAAATACAAAAAAACATCAAAACCATTCAACAGTAAAAATTTAATTGACGTCCAACAAATAAACAAAATATATAATACAGATGAACAATTGATAAAGCTTGGGTTGCTGAATATTAGATCCCTTTCCCCAAAAGCGCTTATTGTTAATGATATTATTACAGATAATAATCTAGATGTGCTCTGTTTGACAGAAACCTGGCTAAAACCTGACGACTACATTACCTTAAATGAGTCCACCCCCCAAGATTATTGTTATAAACATGAGCCGCGTCTGAAAGGTAAAGGGGGAGGGGTTGCTGTAATTTATAATAATATCTTCAGTATTACTCAGAAGTCTAGTTTCAAATATAATTCCTTCGAAGTTTTGGTGCTTTATGTAACGCTATGTAGTGTACATGATAAAACCCGTTCAACATTTGTGTTAGCTACTGTATACAGGCAACCTGGGCATAATACAGACTTTATCAAAGAATTTGCTGATTTTCTATCAGAGTTAGTACTGGCCGTAGATAAAGTACTAATTGTTGGTGATTTTAATATCCATGTTGACAACGGAAAGGACGTATTGGGATTAGCATTTAAAGACACACTAAACTCTATTGGAGTTAGGCAACACGTGTCAGGAGCCACTCATCGCCATAATCATACTTTAGACCTAATATTGTCACATGGAATAAATGTTGATACCGTTGAAATTCTGCAGCAGAGCGATGACATCTCAGATCATTACTTAGTATCATGTATACTTAATTTAGCTAAGGTTGCAAAGCCGCCCCCTCGCTTTAAAAATGGCAGGACAATCACTGCCGCTACTAAAGATTGCTTTTTAAATAATCTCCCTCATCAGTATCATCTGCTCAGCATCCCAGATAGTATAGAAGAACTCGATGTTGCAACAGAAACTATTGACTCTCTCTTTTGCAGTACTTTAGACACAGTTGCTCCTCTGCGCTTAAAGAAGATTAAAGAAAATAGTCCAACGCCGTGGTACAACGAGCACACCCGGGCCCTTAAAACAGCAGCCAGAAAAATGGAGCGCAGCTGGAAGAAAACAAAATTAGAGGTATTTCGTAATTCGTGGAAAGAGCACATGATCACATACAGAAAGGCTGTAAAAACTGCTAGATCTGCTTATTTCTCAACTCTCTTGGAAGAAAACAAACACAACCCAAGGTATTTATTCGATACAGTGGCTAAATTAACCAAAAATAAAGCTTCAACTTCTGATGATTGTAAACAGCACAGCAGTAATGACTTTATGAACTTCTTCACATGTAAGATTGATAATATTAGGAAAAAAATTTTAACCATGCAGCCGTCTAATACAGCATCACATCAGACAGAGCATTGTAGCATCACTGAGGAAAAATTACACTCATTCACTGCTATAGGAGAAGAAGAATTGGCTAAACTCGTTAAATCATCAAAATCGACAACATGTATGCTCGACCCTATACCGACTAGGCTATTAAAAGAGATGCTACCAGAGGTCATAGATCCTCTTCTTAATATCATTAATTCATCTTTGTCATTAGGATATGTACCGAAAACTTTTAAGTTGGCAATTATTAAACCACTTATTAAAAAACCGCAACTTGATCCTACAGATTTAGTCAATTATAGACCAATCTCAAATCTACCCTTTCTGTCAAAAATACTTGAAAAGGCAGTGTCTTCACAATTATGTTCCTTTTTAGAAAGAAATGGTATCTGTGAGGATTTCCAGTCAGGATTTAGACCGTATCATAGCACTGAGACTGCTCTCGTCAGAGTTACAAATGATTTGCTCTTATCATCCGATCGTGGCTGTATCTCTCTATTAGTGTTACTCGATCTTAGCGCTGCATTTGATACTATCGACCACAACATTCTTTTGAATAGACTCGAAAATTATGTAGGTATTAGTGGAATTGCATTATCATGGTTTAAATCATACCTATGCGACCGTTATCAGTTTGTAGTAGTAAATGAAGATATGTCACACCGATCGCAAGTTCAGTATGGAGTACCGCAAGGCTCAGTGCTAGGACCGCTACTCTTCACCCTGTACATGCTACCACTGGGAGATATCATTAGGAAGCATGGCGTTAGTTTTCATTGTTATGCTGACGATACTCAGCTCTATATTTCTTCACGCCCTAAAGAAACTTACCAATTCACAAGATTAACGGAATGCATAGCTGATATAAAACATTGGATGACTGGTAATTTCCTGCAACTCAATTCAGAAAAAACTGAATTTTTAATTATTGGACAAAAAAGCTCCACAAGTAGTAACCTAGAATACTGTCTAACGCTGTTCTGTCAAGTCCTCGTCGTCAGTGAGGAACCTGGGTGTGCTCTTTGATACCAATCTTTCGTTTGAAAGCCACGTTTCTAGCATCTGTAAAACTGCTTTCTACCATCTTAAAAATATATCTAAATTACGGCACATGCTCTCAATGCAAAATGCTGAACAGTTAGTTCATGCGTTCATGACCTCAAGGTTAGATTATTGTAATGCTCTACTGGGTGGTTGCCCTGCTCGCTTAATAAATAAACTCCAGCTGGTCCAAAACGCAGCAGCTCGAGTTCTTACTAGAACCAGGAAGTATGACCATATTAGCCCAGTTCTGTCAACACTGCACTGGCTGCCTATTAAACATCGCATACATTTTAAAATCTTACTTATTACTTACAAAGCACTAAATGGTTTAGCTCCCCAATACTTGAGCGAGCTCTTAACATATTATACTCCATCACGTCTACTGCGGTCTCAAAATTCTGGCCAGTTGATCATACCGAGAATATCCAAATCAACTGCAGGCGGTCGATCGTTTTCCTATTTAGCACCTAAACTCTGGAACAGTCTTCCTAACATTGTTCGGGAAGCAGACACACTCTGTCAGTTTAAATCTAGACTAAAAACACATCTCTTTACTGTGGCATACACATAAAACACTTTTTCAATGAAATGATTGTTAGGCTGCATTAACTAGGTCAGCCGGAACCGGGAACACTTCCCATAACACCTGATGTACTCGTTACATCATCAGAAGAATGGCATCTACGCTAATGTTAGTCTCTCTGTTTTATCCCGAGGTTTACTGCAGTCAGCTGGATCCAGATCAGATGGTGGACCTGCGCCCAGAGAAGACCAACACAGGACCCCGAAGTGTCTGGGAGACCGTGATTAGACTCCCCCTGAAACTGCCTCATCGACACGGCATCTCAATAAACCCGTCTCCTGCGTGTTGCCTCCGATCATTCGAATATTGCACTTTAATAATTATTTAATCAACATCATCCTCAATAAACCCGTCTCCAGCATGTTGCCCCCGGTCCCTCGAATATTCTGATCTATTATGACCTCCGAGCTGTAAAACTGCCAGAATAATAATAATAATACGCTGTTTGTTAATTGGCCAGAGGAGAACTGGCACCCCGACTGAGCCTGGTTTCTCCCAAGGTTTATTTTTCTCCATTAGGTCACCTAATGGGGTTTTGGTTTCCTTGCCACTGTTGCCTCTGGCTTGGCGTGCTCAGTTGGGGACACTAAATTTTTCAACTAAACATCGAAATACATCTAAATAATAAACTAAATTAACCATTTAAACTAAATTACTGATCAAATTATTAATCTAAAGCCCACACTGTCACTGTATGATACTTGAAATTTTTCCAGAATGGCTATACAGCTGAATAAAATTATGCTGCATTATTTTCCTGTTTAACACTGTAAAGCTGCTTTGAAACAATCTACATTGTTAAAAGCGCTATATAAATAAAGTTGACTTGACTTGACTTGACTAATGAGTGTAGGAAGAAAAAACAAAATAAAAAACCTCCCTGTGGCAGGCGTTTCCTGAGAGCTGTGTCAGACAAGAGAAGGCCGTCACATCCTGGCCATTTCTTCAGCAAAGCTCTGCCTTTAGGGCTGCAGTAGCCCACTGGGGAGGGAGGAAGGTTCCATCGAGGCATTTGGAGGCATGGAAGCTAAGGGATCTTCTATTTTTGTGGAAGGTCATGGCTTTGGGAACGCTATGGTCTAGATGGTCTGTGTATGTGCGTGCCCTGGATGGACTCTGGCTAAGTAATTCATTGAGTATGCTATGTCTACTATGTTTATATTTTTACCTAGTGAGGCAGGCCTCCACATGGCATGGCAGAATGGGTATTTGTTCCCCCTAACATCCATTCATGATGCAGAGTAGAGTTCCCATTTAAAAGGGAATGTCTTAGACCATGGTTCCTTGAGAAGGGGAACAAGACACTGCTTCTCCCTGCCATGACTTTGAGTTTGCCTGCACATCTCCTTCAGACAAAAAAGTTGATGGTGTATACTATGGGCGCCCTCTTATACTTCCGGGTCACGGACTTCTTATAGTCACGGACTGTCACCAACTAATCAGATTAGAGTATTTTCGCACATGCTTCAGACACCGGATACGCTGGTGGTGTCCCCATAGCGTCCAACTAAGATGCAGTGTCTAATTCCCATTTTCAGAGAACCACGGTTACAGTTGTAACCCGAGACATTTGTAAGCTTATTGAGATTTTGTTCTTAGATTTTGATATTTTGTTTTTTAGCTTTAAAGGAGACAAATTACCACAATAAACCCTCTCTGATATGCATCTTTAAAGTACCTTTAAAGCACCCTCATCAACATTTTTCAAGGCAATTATAACACAAGCATAAAAAACACATTAGTGTATGGCAGACATGGCCCTAAACCAGCCCAATTACACAGAGATCTATTTATACTGAGTATTTGTCAGACTAGATTTTAGCTTCCTCAACTTTATTAGAGACACAGTTACACCCATGTAATACACAGCGTGGATATCTTTTCTGTGAATAGCTATATAATAAAATGGGTATTAATAAAAAAATATAATATATTCCCCTTTAGGCTTCTGATTGGTCAATCCAGTGTTCCATTATTCAAATATCCACAAAATAATGACAGCTATTACATGAACAACTTGTTCACTATATCACTGCAGTTTATATGAAACAGGACCAGACAAAGAACTAAACAAAAAGCTATATATACATGGGTGTGTAAAGGTGTACACATAATCAGTAACCAAGGAAACAAACTCGAACACAGGACGAAACACAGGAAATGGGAACTTAGAAACAATACAACAATACCGAAAACAATACAGTCGAATGAAATCTTCAAACCAAAGGTGTATCCCAATTCACATACGTTTGCACTATTCTGTAATTTTGTAGTATAAATAATGTTAGTATGTGTTCATACTACAAAGTATGAAAATTCCAAAAGAAAAACATGCACTTAATTAACAGTGAAAAAAAAACAAAGTGTGGATTGTTCAACACTTCATGCACTCAAATGTCGCAGATCTCCTTAAGTAGGGAGGGGGAGGGGCTATTAGACTCAGATGTTGGATGTAGTGTATGAAATTCAGACACTAGATGGTTGAGTGCATAGTATAAGTGTGTAGTGTATAGTATGTAATTTAGGACACAACTAAAGTGTCCACTAGTGAAAGATGTGACAGAGAAATTGGAACGTCCAATTGTTTGAGGCTAAGCAACAATTTAAGCCACTCATATCAGATTGTTTTGATGATTTAAAATATGTATTCAAATGTGAGTTTCAGTTTTTGAGAATTCGATTCCTCAATTAATTAAATGAGAGAAAATAGCTACCCAAATGCATTCCCAATCCCAAGATGGTCATCGTCTCTTTTCTAATTTTTAATAACAGAAATGAGATAAACTAACAAAATAAATAAATCATGTTATCTTATTATCATTCTTATATTGTTATCGTAAAATAAGAAGTATGGGACAATGGCTGGCTGCCGTATTATATCGTTTTATGATCCACTTTTTAAAATTTGGTTCAGAAAGAAATCTGTTAAAAACCATATTAACATAATGGTTTATGTTTACAGCTGCATTTGGTGGGAAACGGCATGCTTACATTATTTGTTCTTCCGTGTTTACGTTATGTCCATAAATATCAAAAAGAAAGTCCAAATGCAACAGCCATCATTTTCACCACATCTGTAACAATCTAGAACAGTGTAATGTCTTTTTCATAGACAAATGTTATCAACGTTGCCTAGTGGCTTATCAGAGAGTGAACTGGGGAAGTTATTCAACAGACAAAGCAAAGCAGGTCAGACTTCCTCTCAGCAGGGAACATGCAAAAAAAGTATGCAAGAATGTGAAAAACACAACAAAATCTCAGTGCATTTTTGATGGTACAATTTGACTGCAGTCGAGCCTTGGCAATTATTACATAATGAGTAATGTTTATTGTCAACTGGAGAACAAAAAGGCACAACAGGCTATTCACAGATTGTAACTGTATCTGGGTTGTGACTCATTGTCCCATGGGCCTGAGTTCAGCTATCTTGGCCACATGTTTGAGCGCTTAACTCATATAATACAGCTTGGATTGATTAACAGTGTTTGGCAGCAGTGACATTCACAATCAAAAGTACACAAAAATACACAACATATGCAATATGTGTCCAGAAAGAGGCCAAGACGGATGATGTGGTTCATAATGAAACATATCAATAACACAGCCTACAGTCTGCACAGATCTGCAGTCCTCGAACGAGCACAAGCATTAAACAAGGATGGAAACTCAGGAGTGAAGATGCCACCAAAGATGGCTTTTCATTTTGTTTTTTGAATGTCAGCTTAATATGTTGATTTATGATCAATTTTAGCACGGGGATATGGAAAAACTCACCATAGACAGAGCTAAAAAACAAAAAAAGGTCACATGAACATTTATACAATACACTGCTTTAAAGCAAACAGCTTTACATTATTAAAAATAAAACAAACAGTCATTCAGTCATGCAATGGACTATGCATTTTCTGTTGTTAAATAGTTTAGAAATGAAAAACTGCTATACTGTGAACCTTTAAAACATATACACATAAAGAATCCTGCAGTCACTTTACTATTTCCCTTTACTTAGCTTGCACAAAATAGTGATTAGTGATATAAATGATACTGTATTAATTAAATAAAATAGTTACTCGTCAGGTTATTCATATGGTTGTGTTCTTTATTCTTTTTAATGAGTTCTTTCAAAAGAAAAAAAGAAATATCGCAAAATATAACAATATATCGTATGGTAACCCCTGTATCGTGATACATATTGTATCACCAGATTCTTGGCAATACACAGCCCTACATTTAAAAGTAGAATAACTGACTGTAGCTTAGGGTTGGGCGATGTCCCCTAAATTGGCAGTTGACGATGTTTACAGTAAAACATCGTGATGGTCGATGATATCGTCGTTTTAGGGGGGTTTTTTTGGGGGGGGGGGGGGGGAATAGGTAGATAATATACTATCTTTACATAAATAGCTACTATTCTCTTAAAACTTTAATTTCGTTATTTTTACTAACCCAAATAATGACTCATCCGCTAGTTTGCACGTGAGGGGAAAAAAATGGGTTCCTTCCACTTAAGAGTGGAGCTCTTTTTATTTTAATTAGTGCTGTCAGTTAAACGCGTTATTAACGACGTTAACGCAAACCTATTTTAACGGCGTCAATTTTTTTATCGCGAGATTAACGTTCTTTTTGGTCTAACAAACTTTGTAGTTTTTTCTCATGCTGTTGCAACAACTAGTAACGTTAGAAAAACTACAACACCACTCCGGATGTAGCTAGACCGGAAACAAAACATCAGGCACGCTGCGGCTGCCCGCACTCGTTTGGGCCATTAAAAGATTAGACGTGGATGGCAAGCGTGAGACGCCGAAATGAGAAACGTATTAAGCCATGGTTTAACTCAGGGGTCTTCAACTAAAAGTGCTTGTCTTGAGCGCTGCTTTCTGCTCTGATGGTGCATTCACACCAGACGCGAATGAAGCGTTTTGCGCGAGTGATTTAAGTCAATGCAAAGACGCAAATAGACATTCTGCGGCGCGGATTAAGCGGCGTGCATGTCGCGTCATTCGCGTCCGGTGTGAGCGCACCATCAGTCTCTTCTTCACTGCATGCTTGACCGCGCGTCTGGGTCTGAACGTAGTAACTGAGCATTGCAACGTTAACCGTTTCATTACGTCAAAAGGCTTCGCGGTCCGGATTCGGACCGGAGTCCGCTAGTTGGCGACCCCTGGTTTAACTGCACTATAGGCGGAGTCCTAGTTTACCTTGCATGTGCACTTTGTAATTTTATTTTGTATCACCCTGTTTTGATCCCTTAGAAAGGGCTGTTGAAGGGGCTGTTTGTGCAACAAAGTATTTGTTTCACCCTTTTATTGATGGGCAGTGTTACATTGTGTGAGATTATTTGCTCCAAGTGAGAATGTTGGTGTGAAATCGAACACTAAAGTATGCCAATGTTGTTTTCAATAAAACAAACATTTGAACAAAGCAAGCCGATCCACTTTTCTATGTTGATAAGAGCATTAAAATAAGAAAAAATAATGGGACAAAAAGAAATCAAGGGACATTTAGAATAAATAAAAATGTGCGATTAATTGTGAGTTAACTATGACATTAATGCGATTAATCGCGATTAAATATTTTAATCGTTTGACAGCACTAATTTTAATATATCTCTTTACATAAATACTATTTTCTACTTTTAAAAAAAATTACTTCGTTATTTTACTAACCCAGTGTTTTGTATGTGAATGTTGTTTCACGTAAATATTACCACAGGAGTGAAGCACAAAGCTTAGCCTAGAAAGGAAATAATGGTCAGAGAGCACTTTTTCATTCTGTTTTGCGATCTGGATCTGGTCACTCGACTTTCCGTGAATTTTAACAATAGGCCTAGTCCATTTTATCCCAATGGACATGGACATCTCGTTTCTTTTCCCAAATCTTCACTCGCGTCGCACCCATGTCCACAGGGGATTATAAACGTTTCTTCCTTTCGTTTGCTTATAATTAAGTATATTATAACTATTCACATCCTTTACTGTGGTAAAGTATAAAAAACACTGTAGGACGAATACCTTATTACTTCAAATTTTATTTAACACAGTTTGTTATTAAACTTGGTAAGGCGCGTCAAGTTTGGTTTATTTGAATAGCGCATTTCACACACACACACACACACACACACACACACACACACACACACACACACAGAGCGCGCGCCGGTGATTTTAGTTTCGTTTTCTCTGGCAGTGAATAATCAAAGATTGCCTAAATGTCTTGACCCCGTGGAAGATAAAATTCGCTCTTCAGACCTTTTACAACAAGTGTTGCTTTGCAACATCAGTAGAACATATGAAGATGAAGATATTCGAGAAGGTCTATCCAGCTTGTGTCCCGCATTCCTCTCAAAGCGCAGAGCGGTATATGACGCATCTTTGCGGGGAAATAGTATGAAGAAAATATTTTTCTAACTAATTAATTTTCTTATATTCTTGAGGTTACCATTATTTACTGAAAATCGTTTAAATGTTTTATAGGCTGTGTTGTTTCACTGACGGAAGTGCTTAAATAAACACGCATGCTTATGGATGTTTCAGCCTCAAATAATTTCAAAATGTAGGCTATATATATCTGGCATAGACTACAGTATTTAAAATAGCATATATGCATTAGTTACATTCTCAATTTAATTTACCAAGCAATCCCTGCTAAATGTTTAGTTTAACTAATACTATAGAAGAGGATTTGTGTGTGTCGCACTCACAACAGACTCGCAACGGGGGCGTGGCATCACGATGGTGGCGCTCCAACCCTACTGTAGCTAGTGCTGGGCGGTATACCGGTTCATACCGAATACCGATGTTTATTTGTGTTATGATATGAATTTTGATGATACCGCAATATCCAATATGCAATATGTCGCTTAAACAACGTTCAGAACGCGGCTCAGCGACACTGTTTGAGAGGGGTCCCGTTTCACTGTAGTGAGGACACTGCTGAGATCGCATTACAGCCTATGGCTGAATCTGAAATCGGCCCCTAACAGCCATTTGTAGTGGTGTCCGAAACCATAGTGGAAGTTATTGAGTGCACAGTGGCTCTCATGGTATTTTTATGCTTTAGTAAAGTGAAAAACTTACATACAGCAGCTTTAATAATGTATTAGTAAATGTTGAAATTAACTAGGATTAACACACGCTGTAGAAGTATTGTTCGTTCTTAGTTCATTTTAACTAAAGTTGTTAACTAATGTTAATTAATGAAACATTACCGTAAACCACTTTTCTGTTGGTATTTTGCTCTGATACTGTGTTATGGGCGAGTAATCACTGCGTCTCTGAGCTGACGCTGCATGGAAGAATAGAAATGTGACCTGATAGCAGGAGAATGCATGTCAACAGAAAACAGGATGTGGTCTTGCTCCTTGTAGGCTCACAACCAGCCTAATGATATCACAGAGGAAATTCCCCACCATGTATGATATGTATGATACAAAGCAAGAGCGACACAATAACATAATCTGACACAAATACAGCAAGAGCAGAACCTCATCAACCCTCTGAGATGGTCATGATACATTTGATAAATCAGGCTCTTATGGCACATATAGTCTGATATAGTGAGAATATGGAGCTCAACCTCAAGGAGGAAAGGCCCAAACTGAACAAAAATATGCAATTTGGTCCAGATATTGTATATTGATATTGATATTTAGGCTATATGGCCAAAAAGTATGATTATAACGTAAATCAATGAGACCTTTATATGGCAGTATAGCATATAAATTCAGTATCAGCTGTCATTCTTTATCTGCCAATAATGTCTAATAAGATGATATTTAAATCAAGGATGTGTGCAATTACTTACTTTTCATTAACGATTAAGTTGAAATTTTGCAACAAACTAGCCAATTAGTCTAAACCACAACAAAAAGTCCCTCATTAGAGCTGACCGAAATGGGTTTTTGAAGGCCGATACCGATATTAGGAAGTAAAAAAGTGCGATATCGATATATCGGCCGATGTTATTTGTGTATATTACAGTACAGTACAAGGTCAAAAGTTTGGACACACTTTCCCATTGGTGTCTAAACTTTTGACTGGTACTGTATATAGAATAAAGTACATAATATACATACATAATTGCATGATCAGATATCCATACAAGATATTCTGTGGGCTATGAAACTTGCGAGAATAACCAAAAACGCTGGCGGTGACTGATGTCATGTTTACGTTCACTTAAGACATAACCAACTATGTTTACGTTGATACTCAACCAGATTTTTGTGAATATTCACATGCTGTGAGACGTGTGGGCGCACATACGGCGATGCGATATATCTGCGACAGGCTCATATCGGCCGATAAAAGGCTCTATCCCTCATAACTGGTAGTATAACAAGCCTCTAAGCAAGCTTAATTGTTATACACTAGTTCTGATGTGACAAAAGAAAATGGGACATTTTTAGGCTTTCAAAATCCTCTCTCATCTTGCTCATCTTCTGAGTGGACATTTCTCTGAACCACCGCGAGGGAAAACAAACACATGAATGAAGTGGTTTTGTTTTCTGCTCCAGATATACACATTTCAAAATAATATATTAATTTAACATGACTGTCATTTAAATGTAGCCTTTGTAAAAAATATAAAAGCATAACATTAAATGTGCAAAATAAAAAGAGTAAATGACTAGTATTTCCAAATCGACTAGCAGCAGCAGTATCGTTTAGTCGGCTAGTCTCGCACATCCCTAATTTAAATGCTTAATTTTATGATCAAAGTTCTGTATTTTTAAAACATATAAATGCAATGCAATACGATAGGTGCGTTTACATGGAGCACTGTAATCGGTGAAAAAGTCCAATCGGAATGAAAATGACCAAAGCGAATGAAATTGTAATCAGTTTAAGAGGGGTGCGATAAACCTTTTCATGAACCGATCAAACAAAAAATTCCACCATGTAAACGACCTGATCCGATTACTGTGAGTCAGAGCTATTGAAGCGACCAATAGTTCCAAACAACCAACATTGAACCCCATTCATTTCAGTGTATCTCAAGCACACTCGCTGGCAAATTGATGAAATTACTGCATATTTTGAGATTTTATGGCATTAGTCGACCTCTCAGGAATATTAATAGAAGTGGTATTTTATGAAGCACGTTACAGTTAATGTTTATTGTTATATACTCTAACTGCAGTTTGATAACGAGCAGCACTGCAACAGCTACTATATCCAGATGCTATCGGTCATATTTCAACAGTTTTTACTCTCTCTGAGATCTTTCTGTCGAAAGCGTTTATATGAAGTAGCCCTTTCAAGGAATAACGTATAACGCCTATGAATAATGAATATGAATAACGCCTGGATAAAAAGAGTTGAATTAAATTGGTTGTTTAGTTTTTTTTACACTATTTAAAACTTCTTTCTTGGGTTAAATTCTGTATATGCTAGAATCATTCATTTATATTCACCTGTTGTGTATGCTTATGTGAGACATATAATTCGGACGTTAACAACATTTAAATTATAAACGAAATTACCACTAACCAGAAGATGGCGGAAGAGGAACACTTATTGACTCATTAAAAATTCATAAAAAAAAGAGAAAAAATGCTATAGATCATCAAATCACTATTATAACATTAAAATATCTATTTTTGTTATTTTATTTGTACTGAAGTGTTAAATATATAGGCTAATTGTAGGGAAAATCACAGTCTCATGAAAAACAAAAAACTTCTGACTAAACTTCACAATAAATCTTTATTTAAATTGTTTCTATGCTTTGTTTGTTATGATGAGAGGATTTGTAGATGATGGGAAGAATTGTGTCAAACATAAACTTGCACTAAAATTCATTCAGCGTTTAGAGACTCTATAAAACTTGTTTTGATCGATATGGATTCTCATTCCTGGTAAATTAAACATATGACTGGTCAACAGAAATGCCCGTGATTGGCTACAACACTCAACGCTGTAAAATCATGCACTCACATGACCCAAATAAAATAACCAGATCACTCAAAAAAAAAAGATTAACGTTATCTCTTCTTTATTTCTCCAGAATAAAATGCTACTGTAAAGCCAAGTCGAAGTCGATGCACATATTGTGTTAATATTTACCAGAAATTGCTGCATATATAGTGAAACTGCTGTCTGTCCTGCTTAATCCTATTCAAACAGATTGACAGCGGAGTTGTTTGGAACTATTGAGAGCTCCATGAACCATGTGACCTCGTGGCAGCGAGATCAAAGAGTGCCGCAACTCTCTTTTTCTATGGCTCTACTGTGCGTGTACGGTCTTCTGTGACGTGATATACAGCGTTTGCCTCCACCACTGAAGAGCGCGCACTGCGCTCACACCAGGCTAATGTTGACGAGAGAGGAAAGTAAATTTTTCTGTATTAAACGTTTTATTTCGTAACAAGTTATGAACATAATGTTGGAATAATGACACAGACATAGCCTGGCTACAGCATTTCTTGACAGCGTTTGTCCTATAGGCTTCAACTGCGCCTGACAGAAGAGTTAATTTTTCTGAGGCGATTCTTACACTTTACAACAAATAATAAATATTAGAGTATAGTCCTGGTGGCCGTTGAGAGTTGCCATGGCAACAGGGATCATTCAAGCTGCTGGAGAGGACGTGTCGACATTTCTCTGTTTCTCGTAAGTTATATATATAAAAAAAGTTCACCAACTGCTTCAAATTGGTTAAGTAACATTACCCACTGTCTACTTTAATTACTTTTGTTAATATTTATACCTCTGTGATTATGGTATATTTCATCTGAATGATCATCTGAAATATCTATGCGTTTAGTAGGCGATGTATCTAACGTTATTAGTAATGATGCGGAGCACGTCTTGAATGCTTTCATTCAAGTTTCACCGTATTCCTGTTGATCCACGAACATCGCAGTTACTATAACTGGCAACGTTACGAATCTGATGCGGCAGACAAACTGTGTGCACATGTCACAAAATGATTCCGATTGAGGGTCAGCACATGTAAACACCAGATCGGTTTAGATAAAGTCTCATGTAAACAGTCCACCGAATCTTTCAATCGGAATGACAAAAAAGTGTGCATGTAATTGTAAACATGGCTAATGATGATTGAGAGATGAACAAATAAACCTTTCTCAAAAGCCTGATTATCATATTTGATACTCACATCTTGTTCGTCTTGAAATATTATTAATGAAATAAGTTATCGAAACAACAGACGACAGAAGGACTGTAGTAGATTGTATGAAACAGGTTTTTCGGCAAAGTTTTGATCATAATCGATATAATGTGAGGCTTTAAAGGGTTAAAAGACGCTCTTCCAAAGTCACTCTTTAACATTCAGCATGAATTCAACCTGATATACGGACTTAACAAATGCCACACAATCAGCTGGCCAGACAAAGTGTACATGTGTTTGTCATGTACAAAACATTGAGTGCAGCAAAACCAATAATTTACTGTCAAACAAAAGCTTTAGATGGACTGCCAAGGATCATCTAGGGAATCGCTGGTTGGATCTCTTAAGCCAAACAAGAACGAGTCTTAATTTACGCTCTAGCACCCTGCATTATAAAGTGCTCACACTCGGCTCATAGAAGTCCAAAGTCTCTACATAAGGCCTCACTTTCAGCTTCTTTTTAATGCTGGAATAGAGTATCAAGCTCTGCCCGCAGCTCTGGCGCAGGAAGAGAGACACAGGAGTGTTCTTTTATTAACTATCTGGGTCCATATCTCCTCTGTGCAAATTAGCAAAGCTTTAGGGATTTTACTGGCTTTGCATTCCACAATGGCACTGAGAATGAATGCCTGACAAAACCTGACTGCAGCAAATTCCACACAATGCCGCTTCCCTCTTCCTTACTCACTCTCTCGGACTCGACAGATCCTCTCTGAGAAAACCAACTGACGGCCAAAGTTTCTGGAAGAGGACGGACAAACAGTTCTTCAAATTGTTAATCTTCTTTTAAACATGTAGCCAATAATGTAGATAACCTGGTAAAAATGATGATATTGTATCAAAACTTTAGCAAGCTATCTGAAGAATTTGTGTTTTTAAAAGAATATGTGAAGTTGTTTATGGGAACTCAACTTTTACCTGTGCAGATAAATTCCCTGTTTAGGAAATTATATTGGCGACACATGGATGAATTTTGGATCCTGGTGACACTTCTCAGATATGTTGACGCCTCTGAATAAAGCAAGATGTGTTCCTCAATGTAATAATACAAATGCTGTCTTAAAGGGTTAGTTCACCGCAAAGTTTTAATTCTGTCATTAATTACTCACCCTCATGTTTTTCCAAACCTGTAAGACTTTCGTTTATCTTCGAAACTGAGAGCATTCTATCCCTCCATTGACAGCTACGCAACTACCACTTTGATACTTCAAAAAGTTCATAAAGAGATCAATATGAATCCATATGAATTGAGTGCTTTAGGCCACATTTTCCGAACAGATATGATCGTTTTATATGATGAACAGATTGAATTTAGGCTTTTATTCACATATTAAACATTCATCAACTAACTGGTAAACTGAAGCTCAAGCATGTTCGCTTGACGTGCGAGAACCAATGAGGTTCATTCTCGTGTTACGCATCACGTTTGAGCTTCCGCAAGAACCAATGAGGTTCGTTCTCGTGTTACGCATCACGTTTGAGCTTCCGCAAGAACCAATGAGGTTCGTTCTCGTGTTACGCATCACGTTTGAGCTTCCGCAAGAACCAATGAGGTTCATTCTCGTGTTACGCATCACGTTTGAGCTTCTCAAGAACCAATGAGGTTCATTCTCGTGTTACGCATCACGTTTGAGCTTCAGCAAGAACCAATGAGGTTCATTCTCGTGTTACGCATCACGTTTGAGCTTCTCAAGAACCAATGAGGTTCATTCTTGTGTTACGCATCACGTTTGAGCTTCTCAAGAACCAATGAGGTTCATTCTTGTGTTACGCATCACGTTTGAGCTTCTCAAGAACCAATGAGGTTCATTCTCGTGTTACGCATCACGTTTGAGCTTCAGCAAGAGCCAATGAGGTTCATTCTCGTGTTACGCATCACATTTGAGCTTCTCAAGAACCAATGAGGTTCATTCTCGTGTTACGCATCACGTTTGAGCTTCTCAAGAACCAATGAGGTTCATTCTCGTGTTACGCATCACGTTTGAGCTTCAGCAAGAGCCAATGAGGTTCATTTTCGTGTTACGCATCACGTTTGAGCTTCTCAAGAACCAATGAGGTTCATTCTTGTGTTACGCATCACGTTTGAGCTTCAGCAAGAGCCAATGAGGTTCATTCTCGTGTTACGCATCACATTTGAGCTTCTCAAGAACCAATGAGGTTCATTCTGGTGTTACGCATCACGTTTGAGCTTCAGCAAGAACCAATGAGGTTCATTCTCGTGTTAGGCATCACGTTTGAGCTTCAGCAAGAACCAATGAGGTTCATTCTGGTGTTACGCATCACGTTTGAGCTTCAGCAAGAGCCAATGAGGTTAATTCTTGTGTTTCGCATCACGTTTGAGCTTCAGCAAGAGCCAATGAGGTTCATTCTTGTGTTACGCATCACGTTTGAGCTTCCGCAAGAACCAATGAGGTTCATTCTCGTGTTACGCATCACGTTTGAGCTTCCGCAAGAACCAATGAGGTTCATTCTCGTGTTACGCATCACGTTTGAGCTTCAGCAAGAACCAATGAGGTTCATTCTCGTGTTACGCATCACGTTTGAGCTTCAGCAAGAGCCAATGAGGTTCATTCTCGTGTTAGGCATCACGTTTGAGCTTCCGCAAGAACCAATGAGGTTCATTCTCGTGTTACGCATCACGTTTGAGCTTCAGCAAGAACCAATGAGGTTCATTCTCGTGTTACGCATCACGTTTGAGCTTGAGCAAGAACCAATGAGGTTCATTCTCGTGCTACGCAGCACGTTTGAGCTTGAGCAAGAACCAATGAGGTTCATTCTCGTGCTACGCAGCACGTTTGAGCTTCAGCAAGAACCAATGAGGTTCATTCTCGTGCTACGCAGCACGTTTGAGCTTCCGCAAGAACCAATGAGGTTCATTCTCGTGTTACGCATCACGTTTGAGCTTGAGCAAGAACCAATGAGGTTCATTCTCGTGCTACGCAGCACGTTTGAGCTTCAGCAAGAACCAATGAGGTTCATTCTCGTGCTACGCAGCACGTTTGAGCTTCAGCAAGAGCCAATGAGGTTCATTCTCGTGTTACGCATCACGTTTGAGCTTCCGCAAGAACCAATGAGGTTCATTCTCGTGTTACGCATCACGTTTGAGCTTCAGCAAGAACCAATGAGGTTCATTCTCGTGCTACGCAGCACGTTTGAGCTTCAACGAAGGGACAAAAAGATAAAAAAAGATCTTCATATGTGTTCTGAAGATGAGTGAGTCTTACAGGTCTAGAACGACATGAGGGTGAGTAATTAATGACAGAACTTTCATTTTTGGGTGAACTAACCCTTTAAAAGACCCCAACAGTTGTCTATTTTGCTTTTGATATTTCCACAAGTATGTAAATATACATGCCTGAAAATAGCATATTTCTTCCATTTACTATGCTGTCCAACAGAACAGCTTATCTTTGGTTAATGGTTACCTAATTGTAAGTGTATATTATTATGAAAATGTACAACACTAGCACAATCTTTGAATCCAGGTGAGCAATTCATAAGCACATTCTTGAAATGTTTAACACAGGCTATCTTATCTTAACTAAGACTGTTTAAGACCCTTTTAAGACCAACACAATGGCATGTTCGTGCAGAACCTATACAATAATAATATTAAGAAGAAGAAGAAGAAGAAGAAGAAGAAGAAGAAGAAGAAGAAAAAAAGAAGACATATCATTATTACATACAAATTAGAGATCAATCAATATTGGATTTTGCTGAAATAATAATGTTTAAAGAGAGGCAATAAACCAAATTTTGTATTCAGATTTCTGTTTTTCCGTCCCCAAATACAAGACCTCTAAGAATTATCATTATTTTATTATATCAGAGAGTATATAAGACAGCATTCTGCAAAAACAAAAAATTTTGGCTACTAAAACTAGACAACAGAACAATATTCAAGATAGTATGACTAAAATTAAAATGCTATAAAAATCTCAACTTTTTTGTTGTTGCAATTATTCTGCTTATTGTACATATAAAATATAAGAAGTTTATACCAGTAGTACCCTATTTAAAATTGTGACCATACATTCTGTTTACAATGTCTACCATTGTGACAGAGGTTTGCATGGCCGAGCAGCTCATCCTAGCCTTACATCACCAAGTGCAATGCAAAGCGTGGGATGCAGTGGGGTAAAGCGCGCCACCACTGGACTCCAGAGCAGTGGAGACGTGTTCTCTGGAGTGACCAATCACGCTTCTCTGTCTGCCAATCCGTTGGACGAGTCTGGGTTTGGCAGTTGCCAGGAGAACGGGACTTGCCTGACTGCATTGTGCCAAGTGTAAAGTTTGGTGGAGGGGGGATTATGGTGTGGGGGTTGTTTTTCAGGGGTTGGGCTTGGCCCTTTTGTTCCAGTGAAAGGAACTCCTAATGCTTCAGCATACCAAGACATTTTGGACAATTTCATGCTCCCAACTTTGTGGGAACAGTTTGGGGACGGCCCCTTCCTGTCCCAACATGACTGCGCACCAGTGCACAAAGCGTCGCTCCATAAAGACATGGATGAGCGAGTTTGGTGTGGAGGAACTTGACTGGCCTGCACAGAGTCCTGACCTCAACCCGATAGAACACCTTTGGGATGAATTAGAGCGACTGTCCTTCTCGTCCAACATCAGTGCCTGACCTCACAAATGCGCTTCTAGAAGAATGGTCAAAAATTCCCATAAACACACTCCTAAACCTTGTGGAAAGCCTTCCCAGAAGAGCTGAAGCTGTTAGAGCTGTAAAGGGTGGGCCAACTCCATTTTAAACCCTACGGATTAAGAATGGGATGTCATTAAAGTTCATGTGCATGTAAAGGCAGCCGTCCCAAAACTTTTGGCGATGTAGTGTATATTAGGGCTGCACGATTTGGGGAAAATATCTAATTGCGATTATTATGGTTAAAATTGCGATTGCGATTTAAAATGCGATTATTCTTTTTTTTTTTTTACAAATGAAAAGTGTGTATATAACATTTTGTGTTTATATATTAATATGACTAATAATAATTATGATTATTATTATTATTACTAAATAAAATAAAAAGTATTACTATTAAAATAACATTTTCATTATTAAAAATGTAAAATAGAGCATTTAAGAATAAATATAACTATATAATAATAATAATAATATTTTACAGAAAACTTATTTTACCAAAAAAATATGGGTTACCTGTTAATATGCAGACAGCCTATGACTATAAATCATTAGAAAGGTTTTAAAAAATGTATAAAAATCTATGCTTTTTATCTGTGATATCAATTTCTATGTCTATGTCTTTAATATGAAATATGAGCCTCTTATGTATCCACTGTGGGGATTAGAACTCCTGTACTTTGAAGAAATACATATTTTAGGGTTTAGTGTAGATGTGCCTTATTTAACGTGATGGAGCATTACACTTTTAGCTCCACTCACTTGACATTTCAATTCAGAACTGCAGTGACTCTTTCACTTTAAAACTGTCACGAAACATGCACAATGCAACGTATTTAGCATTTTGTCACAACATTGCTACTACAGGCACGTTTATCCAATGAGCCTGGGCTGTCATTGTTCATCATCTGATCATCTAAAAAAATCATATAAAGCAATACTGTCACTGTGGTAAGCTGAGGGAAGGGAGTCTCGCGTCTCTCACGGAGGAGCTCCGGAAGGAAAAAAAGGAGGAGTGACGACAGTGAAGGACGAGAGAGGACCCGGGGCCTACACCATGAAGCCCGTTTAGCTGGCTAGCCAGATATGTTTACGCTTAGTTTGTGCCAATCCTGGACTTTAGGTACCATTAAAGTGGTTTGGCTTTTAGCAGTGTTCATCTCCATAGTAACTTACGCTCCACGGCTAACCTGCTCCAGGACAGGTTATGTTCTGGATAAGAGATCTCAAACTGAAATTGGACCAATCAGCTGTGAGCAAAGTGACACCTCGGATGCAATAAAGTCACGCCCCCTGTTTCTACTCCAAATTAAAGGTCACTACAGAGCAAATGGGTTTTAAAGACTAAAGCGTCTGGCTTTTAGCAATGCTTATTTATAAAAGATAATAATGATTTAGATATCATTTATGTAATTATTATACCCTTAATCAATTACACATGTATCATTTTAGTAAATCAATCATTAATAAGCACTTAGTTACTATTAATATAAATAGCCTATACTGTATAAAGGTCACACAAATAAGCTTTAAAATCTATAAATAAAGCTATAAAAATGACTACATGTGAGCTTAAATGTTCAATTCTCTCTCAACTAAACTAACTTCATAACTTTGACTTGCATTGACGTAGTGAATATTTTCTTAAAGATGTCCTCTTTCATAGACAGCTCTTTTCTTCTTACTGAGTAAATTTGTTTAAATTCTTAATATCGAGAAGTGAATCTCAGTTGATCCACAGCGTGTGATTGGCTGTTCACTACTGATGTCACAGCTGAACTCAGGATCAAAGCCTGAGTTTACAGAGAAACGATCAGCATCATGGGACCAACAAAGCCTGAATTGATTGGTTTGGTTTTGTCAACTCAAAACTAATCCTGTTACCCTGAGTTTGTTAGACTACCATCATGGTACAGGCCCAAGGCCTGTTGCATGAAGCTAACTGAACAAACTCTGAGTTTCAGAGTAGGTTTAGAGTTGAAAAATCTAGATAAATCCAACCTGGTTTAGATCAAGTTCAACAGTCTCTCAAAGCTTGGTATAAACTTTCTCTGTCAACTCAGGTTTAATCCAGAGTTTGCGATTAACTCATGCACCTGAAAGTGTCACACGTACGGCAAACAGCCAATCACAGTGTCCGTTTGATTGACTTCTCTTCTGAAGATTGAGAGATCGATTTTAAAATGATCATGAAATCAAATGCGTTTACACAGCAGGAATAAACACTTCTGCTGCAGCTGAAAGAATATCTGACTATATCAATCAAAGAAATGTGTCAATCAAAGAAATATGCCTAATAATAATAATTACAGGTTCACAAAGAGCTCAAATGAATGCACGTTGTTTAAAAGAATTATGAATGCATGTATTATATTTATATTAATATTTGGCTACTTGTCAATGAATATAATAATTATATTAATATATTATATGAATTAAAAGTAATTATAATTCATATAATATAAATATAATAAATAAATAGCACCAAAAGATGAAAAATTTTGTTTGTAAAGTTTTTTCACTTTAATTTGGAACGAGAGATACAGGGGGTGTGGCTTTATTGCATCTTTACTTGCTGCTGATTGGTCCAGTTTGGGTTTGGGTTAGGGTTAGGGTTAGGGTTCTCTAACCCAGAAGAAAACCTGCTCCAGAGTAGGGATGCGCGGTATACCGGTACTGGGAAAATACCGGTATATGTTTTATTTCAAACGGTACGATATCATGATTTTGCTCATTTCGGTATATGCTGCTGTTCCGAAGTTTACCACTAGGTGGCAGCGCGCTACCCAAACTGACGTGAAACCGGCAAATGTGGCAACAGAACAAAATGAATACAGCAGTTGAATCTCATTCAACACGCACAAAACTCATTAATAAAGAGAGGAGTAGATGTGAAATTTGGAATTACTTTGCTTATAAAACTGCTGAAGAACCATCAAACCTTGCCAAGCATCGGTCACTTAATTCCTGACTTGTAAGAGATCGACAGGTGAGTGCATAAATCAAACGATCTAATTTAGACATTTATTTTCTTTCACTACTGATCAACACTCATACATAAGATCGTATCGTTTAAATATAAAGAAATCTCCACCGTTCGTTTCAACCAGTGACGTTTAGACCTCATAATATTTGCACGCATACTATTGCACTATTTACATCCGCGAAAGACATAACCAACTGTGTTTATGTGACTACTCACTAAAGGTTGACATTTTTGACATCATTTTGTGTGTATTTGACTAAGGAAAAACAACTTAATTTGGAATGCGCGAGCTCTTTAGGCTTGTCTGTTTGTTGTTGGTATGAGCGCAAAGAAAACTCTCTCTTAGCTCCCATACCATGTATTACGAAATGATATAAAATCGCTCGCATGTTCAAATTGGCGAGGTTTAAAAAGAAGTGGGCAGTGATTTCCGTCAGCTGTCCTGAAACAAAAGCGAAAGTGTTGAATCTGAGCGCGCAGATTGCTTTTATAGTGCAGGTGCGATGTCTTTTGAAGCCAGAAGCAATTTGCTCATTTTGAGAGAATGGAGACGCGCAGTAATGCTGAAATTACTTACAAGAAAGTTTTCAAATGACTGATTTGATAATCTTTGTTGATTCATTTAATAATAAACATTTGCGTTAATTTCCCGCTTCATAAACCCAAAACCTGCGAGACTGAGTAAAATTATGCGCAATACCCGCATCAAAATTCAGACCCTGTGTGGTATCGATTTAATATCGTACCGTAGCCAAAATTTTGGTATCGAGCCATCCCTACTCCAGAGTTACTATGGTGATGAACACTGCTAAAAACCAATCCACCTTCTTGAGCCCTAAAAAACAGAGTTTGCTCAAACTAATCTCAAACTTACCTGGGGAGCAACTGAAACCAGTTTTGTTTGTTTATGCTGCAGCCGTCCATGAGGGGCTGGTGCTTTATTTTTGCTTTGCTATTCGTGAGTTAAAGCTACATTAAATGTTCGCCAGTTCCCGCCTCTTTTGTCCCTGAGCTTCAACTTTGGCTACGCTTATGGTGCGTTCACACTGGACGCGATTCGCGCGAGTGATTTACATGTTAAGTCAATGTAGTGACGCACAATTGAGGCGGCGCGAAGGAATCGCGCGAATCGCTCAAGTTTAAAAATCTGAACTTTGGCGGATATTTCGCGCCACGTTAACCAATCAGGAGCTTGCTCTAGTAGTGACAACTATGAGGAGAAAATCTGTATATTAATATCTGGTTCAGACAATATGATTATCACTGTGATAACATTAAATGACATGAAACACAACCCAGTCTCTATTTGTTAAATGCAAGTTTATGCATGATCAATAATACAAAAGTATAAGTAATGTATAACAAGCTATACATGAAATAAAGCAAACAATTCAGTCAAACATTCAAAGTCAGTGCTAGTAGGCTAACGTTACAACTGCAACTTACAGTTATAGCCTAAAAATATAAAGTAATGAAACTTCACTTTGCCCTCAGCCTAAACGATTTGCCAGGGAACAAATTATAGATCCATGAGACCAAAGATCGGCCGTTACAAGAAATTATAGCTCGAGACACCACAGAGACATCAGAGCCAGCGGGAGATGGCAGAAGGACTGGCCGAGGAAAGGTTGCCCTCGCCGGCTTTCACGTGCGCTGAGCCACTGGAGCTCACAGCTCCGAAAACGGCAGATAAAATGTTCAAATAGGCACTCTTTATATAAATAAACCACAGATTTGAGCTTTAAACAACTACATTATCGACTGAAAAAGTCTTAAAACTACGTTTTGTCACACATTAACAGTAGATTTTAACAAAAAACAGACATGTAAACACAGCCCATGTCAGCCATTTCTCAACGAGACGGGCTGCTGGCGGAAGCCCCGCCCATGACGCGAATTTGCGTCTGTTGTGCAGTGAATGTCACGCGCGATTGGAGTAGCGAGTAAACTCAAAATGTTCAAGCGTCCACCTTCGCGCTAATCGCGTCCGGTGTGAACGCCACATTAGACTGTCAATCCGAATTCGATTGAAATCCGATCAGATTTAGCGAGTCTCAATGGCCAAAAATCACATGAAATGCGAGTTTTACAAATCCCTTTCAAGCTACATTCATATGTGCTTTGAAATCCTATTCAAACCACATTTATGTAAATCTGTTTCAGTCTGACCGCTCTGATTGGATTTTGCATGGTTTATGTGACGTTTTTATAGGAAACATGCTGAAAGACGCTGCAGAAACAAGCTTGTGTTGTTGCAAAGTCGAGCAGAAAACGACAATATAACGGAGACATGTTTTGAAACCGGCAGCACAGAATAAAGCCGCTCATCCCAGTCTCATGTTCTGCCACTGCCTCAGAAGACGCAGTAGTCCAGCACACAGCGGCTACACAATGTCATGTTGTAAATAAGACAACATCTGTATTGCAAACCCCTCTGTGTTGCGGTTGTTGTTGCTGTTTTTGGCTTATGCCTACCAACGCAACATCGCTGCCATAGAAACCACTGCAGATATTCCAGAAAAACGAAAGAGCTGGACACACAAATCGGATCTGAACAGTTGCGATACACAGTGTGGACGTCAATAGTTTTAGATCGGATACGCAAATAATCAGATTCGGACTGACAGTGTGAACGTAGCCTTAGCTACGCTCACATATGGTAAACAGGTAAAGCTTGACAGAATCCTTTTTGCAGGTGGAAAACAAGCGATCCAGCAGTAGTCAGTGATGTTCTTTAGATACAATGTCCAGTTGTGCCAGACTGGAGCAGGATGTTGTTAAGCTCATTTGAACACATACTGAACATTCTGTCATAGTGAACTCATGTGAACCAAAAGCATGCCTTCTAAGGGATTATAAAACAATGCTTCATATCACAAGAGCATTCAAAACATCAATTACTGGCAGCACAATATGCGGTGTAATATCATGCACTAAAAGCTGCTATTGCTGCCGTTTTACTACCATTTTATAATACGGTCAGAAAAGCTGCCCAAATGATCATATTCATTCGGATCCTATTGCCAATACTTCCATCCCCATTTGTCTGTATTACATAATATATGGTAAGGGGGGAGGCTCTTTCCTGGAAAGCCAAAGATTGACAGTAACTGCAAACTTGCAGACTCAAGTGCCAGAAGCCCTTTCAACTATCAAGCTGTGAAACGACTGAATTACTTTATTGCCGTTTTGTAAATCAACATCAGGAAATGAAGACAGACTAAACAGTCACACTGGTGTCAGGTCCTCATTCTCAGATGATTGAATCCGACTGTTTAAATCTGCTCATTAGGACCTGCTGTAGTTATAATAGGCCTATAGGCTCATATGGATCTTTGCATTAGTGATGCAGCGAAATTTCAACAACCAGACAAATTTTCCTGTTTTGCAGGAGCCTTAAAGGGTTAGTTCACCTTCATGCCATTCCAAACCGTAAGACCTTCGTTCATCTTCAGAACACAAATGAAGATATTTCTGATGAAATCTGAGAGCTCTCTGACCCCTCCATAGACAGCTGTTTAATGAACACTTTCAAGGCCCAGAAAGGCAGTGAAGACATTGTTAAAATAGTCCATGTGACTCCAGTGGTTCAACCTTAATTTTACGAAGCGGCGAGAATACTTTTGTGAGCAAAAAACAAACAAAAATAACGACTTTATTCAATGTGCCAACAGCGTAGTGTAAACAGTGCAGCGCTTTCCAGTTCTACGGCAGAACGACTCGCGCATGTGTTGTGGTGCTCACGTGAACAGCGTCGGCCAATGGTAAGCCAGCGTTTTGGAAGCGCTGCACTGTTTACACTACGTCTGACACAGGCTAGAAGAAATTGTTGAATATGGTGGAAAGAGTTAATTAAACCGCTGTCTATGGAGGGGTCAGAGAGCCCTCAGATTTGATCGAAAATATCTTCATTTGTGTTCTGAAGATGAACGAATCTTCATTTGGATAATCTAAGCATCTATGAACAAAACTTGACGAAACATTGTTTGTAGTGCACCTGCCATCCACTAATCACAATAAGCTTTGTACCTTGTTACTTTTGATATGAAACAAAGTTTTGGATTTCAAATTCTGAAGGACTTGAAACAGAAACATCAGAAGGAATGTTGAAATATACAGTATAACTCATCAGTATCACACGTCCATCTTTCTTTAGTGTGTAATGTTGCCCTTTGAGTCCCTCCAGCGGGAGTTCTTCTCTATATCAGTGTCAGTGTTTCTGAACTCCATGAAACGCCTCCATTGTAGGCTTGAGTTTTCAGACCCGTGACAATAATCCTCATTTAAATAATTAATACGCAGAATAAAGGGGCGGGGCCTGGTTGAATGAGTTAGTAGTGTGTTGAAACTGGCGGTTATTAGCCTGACGTTGTCATTCTCAATTCTAGTCAAAATATGAGTCTGATACTGCTCCATTGGGCTGCGATTATGGGGTGTGTTTCAACCCAACCAGGAAAGACCTCAATTGGATAGACCTACAACCAATCAGAGCAACGGAGCGACGCATAACGTTAGTTGTCAAATATCAACAGAACTCAACTGCACACAGTGTTGCCAAGTCTGCGGTTTGCCCCCCAAACGCCATTTTTTTCCCCGCAGAAAGCTATTGGGCTTGTTTTGGGCTAGTTTTGAGTAGCAATTGGGTGGGTTTTGTTGTGAAAACTGGATAAGTTTAAGGATACACCGAGTACTTACCAACACGATCATCATTTCTGAGAGAAATAGTAAAGGTGAATGCACATACGAACGAGTTCTCAGTTTAGGATTAGAACAAATTCAACCCAAGCGCTCTTTGGTGACGTGGATGATTACGTTACGTTCATCTGTTCATCATCGTCTAAAGCCCACCCTGACAATTTGATTGGTCCGAACAGCTTCTGTTCGGGCATAGTTGCTCCACAACGGATCAAGTCCAGACCGAACTTCCCGAACTAAAATGTTGTGGGCGGGGCTAAGTTCGGCTGGCATCCAGGCTAGGCGGTTATGGTAAAGGACGGGACATTTCCCAAACACGCTCGAAGAGCTTGACCAATCACAACACACTGCTCCAGCCGACCAATCAGAGCACAGTGTGCTTTTCAGAAGGAGGGGCTTCATAGAGACAGGAACTAAACAGAGCGTTACTTAAAGCAGGGCCGGCCCAAGCCCTTATGGGGCCCTAAGCAGAAATTGATTTGGGGGCCCCTCTGTGCCATCAATACGATTGACTATTGTCAGTTCTTGATAATTCGCACACCCAGTATTAATGTTAGTAGTTGTAGCTGTGTTGCTTACATCATGTCTGGCTGTCATGTTTTTACCCTTATACTGTTTTTAATTGTTAAAGTAGCAAACCCACAAGTGTGCTCAGGTGTTAATATTCAAAGCCTTACTGTACTACAGCTCAGTCTGGGATATGTACTTCTTTTTTTTTTAAGTAGTCTCTTATGCTGAATATGCTCACTTTTCCCCAGGATTCTTTGATGAATAGAAGGTTCAAAAGAACGTCTGAAATAGAAAGCTTTCAAAAAATCCTAAAAACATTGTAGCCTACACAACTGTTTCTAACACTGATAATCATAAATGTCTCAAATCCATCCATTCATAAAAAGGTTACCGGGCAACTGGCGAGTACGTTTTAGCGCCGATTTTTCTCGCACTTTGAACCCTGGCTAACAAGCGAATAGTGTCCGGCCGATGGCGCCGCAAGCTCGTGTGCTGTCAGAATCAATTAGAAAACTTAACATTTTGCAGTTCATTTAATAATTGTTTATGGCCATTTCACGATTTCAATAATCATAAAAATAACATACAGCAAAAAGTCATATCATGTGCTCTTGGGGGCTCCAGCTGCAACAATGGAGAATATGGGGAAAATAATGTGCTTTTTTTTAAAAACATTCAATCCTATTCTACACTGTAAACCCAAAGATGAGGCAGTCAGTTACATACATTTTTTTTTATTAAGAAATTTGAAGTTTAACTAGCAGATTTTTATTTTGTACTGGTATATTTTAATTACACTTTACTGAGTAAGCTAATTCATACATTTAAATTAAAATGATCATCTTAAATATTTTCAGTAAAAAACTTGGCTAGCTTTAACTAGCTAAATCAATAAATGCTACCTTGCTAATTGGTAACGCAATGATTTGATAGCCTTAGCATAATCCCAGCCCAGTAAAATTTAAGTTTGTCTAAATTAAAAGAAACAAGTTCATAAAGCTCAAAATAATGAAATAATTCAGATTACTTCAAATGTGTCAGTTTTGTGAACTCAAAAGAAGAAAAGTTCTACATAAAAGTTCATTTGATTGAACTAATTTGTTTAATTTGAGTTGGCTCTACTCAAACCATTTCATTATTTTCAGTGTTAGGGTTTACAGTGAACCCAAGAACAAAATCAAGAGTTTGTAAAAGGGCTTAATTGGTCCCCTTTAGGCTCAAAAAGTGCTTAAAGTCTTGCCAATGAGCCATAAATGCTCTTTATGGCACACTTCCCTATTGCTCAGACACAATGACAGACACAATAATGCACTGTCCTCGGTTCAGGATTTCACAGACGGCTGGCGCAGTGTTGAAGTCAAGAGGCTTATTATGTTCAGTCTAGTTTCTCCATGGGCGTCTTGCAGACAGATGTGGAGTTAAGCTAATGGAGAGCACTCCGCACCCCTGTTGAGTTTATGTCACTCCTTTGCAATCAGCCACAAATCTGAATGCAGTCCTCTGTCTGTTTGCAGTTGCACAGATGCATTGTGGGTCTGGAAACAAATGCATACAACTGTCACATGGGACTATTAAAACCAGCCAAGGAATGCATTGCAAATTTGGAGCGATTTGGGATCCACTTTCTGTCTTCCTATCTATAAGACGCCAGCTCTGAATTCTGAAGACAGTGTGGTTCGATGTTCTACAGTAGTATGCATTGAGTCATGAGTTATTCAATACTGTTCCTGTTGAGATCGAGACACAGACAAACTACCTTTAACACAGTGACCCACATAAAAGACGTCATTAAAGAAGCTGCTGAAAAAAGCCGCTCATTCATTCATGCATCCATCAGTCAGTCAGGAAGGACTGTGTAACACAATGCTGTTACTGTTGCAATTACTTCAAAGCCTCAAAGGCAACACTTTAACCCATAAGAGGTGATCCAGAGTGAGAAAATTAGGGCCCTAGAAGTTAGGGAAATTCGCTTAATTCTTCCTAAATTCTGTGCTTTAGGTTTAAAACATTTTGGAATCCGTTTTAATGCTTTTATTAAATGTTAAAAAACGAAAAGCATGTCTAAATCAACTGAATTTAAAATATTTAACAATTGAATAATTTATTTTAAAAACGTTTTAATAATAGGGCCCAATGATGTTTTTTTTCTTAGAAATTCTTTTGTCTGGATGTATGGTTTCATACAAATTTACGGCATTATTTAATTTCATTTTCATTGAATATCCAACAAAACAGCTACAAAACAGCTAAACCAATGTAGACTATAGAGCCGATGTCCCCTAAACATTCAGACTAATAATCTTGGTTGGATTAGGTTAGAGGGGGGTGATGAATTGAGAAATCAATCAATCTTTTGATATATAAAAGTTCATCGTGATATAAGAATATCCTGTAAGTTTCAGAGCTGAAAATGTCCTTGTTAGTCAAAGAAAAGCTTTTATTGACACCAGACCCAGAAAACGAGAGATCTCAGAATATGTCGAGCATTGACGTCATCATATACAGAGCAATAAACATGCTGGTTCCAGCTCACGTGCGTAAGACATTGCGCGTTTGTTCGCTTCATTTCACCGCAGAAACGATTGTAAACAAGATACAGGTGGAGACTGGATTGGCAGACATATTGAGATTAAAACACAATGCTGTGCTTCTATATTGGATCCGACAGGAACGGTGCAACACACGTATGTGAGTAAAACATGTTTTTATATGTGTTAGTGTTGCATTGTCACAGATGGTTTGATATCTATTGATTACATACCTTAGCACGCGGTCACAGGCTGGAGAAGCTGTTATTGGTTCATTCGTGATCAGACTCGGACTTGTAATGTTATGGGCCAGGGCTCGCAAAGCCCAACGTCCCGGGGCTATTTGTTTTTCAGACGGGCTACCAAAACGTATCACCGGCCTGCCAACGGGCTATCTTAAATAGTGAAATAACATTCCTTCCTTGCGCATGCGCGCGCGTGTGTGTGTGTACGGTCGCGGTTATATCCACCGATCAGGCAGGCCAAGTAATAAAAAAATAACATTCCAATCAATCGCGGGTGGATGAGAGATATATCATTGTGTTTGTTTGATAAAGATATTTTTCGAGTCCTGTGAGCGTTTCTCCAACAATGCCCACATGTACTGAGAGGAGCTGAAGCTCATTAAATATGCAAATCTTAGGCGTGGGCGTTTACTTCCAAGTCTTCAGTGTGGCACGCCCATCAAAACCGACCGTTTCTTCAGAGAGCCTCAAAACCATGGCAGAAAATAGCCTATTACTTATTCATTATGATGTTTTTGAATGTAAAAACCACGCAAACGTCATAAGCTGACCTCAGACAACAGTATACAAAAATAAAAAAGCCAGTTCATGACCTCTTTAAGGTACTGCAAACCCTGTTTGTACTGTAGGCTACTATACTACTTGTTGTAGCCATACAAAAAGGTATTTCGTTTCATATTCATGTTTAAATATTATAATGTTATTTTGGTAACACTTTACAATAAGGTTCGTTAGTTAACATTAGTTAACTAAATTAGTTAACATGAACTAATTATGAACTGCACTTATAAAGCATTTATTTATCTTTGTTAATGTTAATTTCAACATTTACTAATGCATTATTAAAATCATGTTAACATTAGTTGATGCCCTGTGAACTAACATGTACAAACCATGAACATTAACAAAGTGTTGTTCATGGTTAGTTCATGTTAACTAATGCATTAACTAATGTTAACTAATACAACCTTATTGTAAAGTGTTACCGTTATTTTTTTTATTTAATTATGTTGATTATGAAAAGTGAACAGCAGGAGTAAGATAAGACACATCATAAGATGTTGTTTTTGATGAATAGGCTCTATCCAAATCAAAACTGCCCAACACAAACACACACAGTGTGATCATGACTCACTTTAACCATTGTAGAAGAGCTGATCTTCAGCAGTCCACACATAATGATAAACACACGTGCAAAGGTTTTGACCTTTCTTTGCAAACACTGTCAACACAAAGTTTTGTTTAACCGTGTCGGTGCTGAGGTCCGTGAGCAGAACACAGTGTCATACACTCGTCTGTATTGGGTTGTACGTAGACCGGTTAGTCTTTTGAGTGGCTTTTGAGCCACTGTTTCAAAACCTAGTGTGCTGCCAATCAAGACAGCATTTAGGACATTTTGGGAATGTGAAGAATTCATATATGAGCCTGTACCAATACCCACAATTGCAGGTATTTGCCCTTGTCCACTCGTATAACGTATTTCTGGTATTTGGCTGAAGTGTTCAAGTGGGTGTGAAAACCTCAAGTGTGTGTAGAACTTCTGATCACCCGATAGACACACTTGCAGTGGAAACATTTTGGCAAAATACGTTGTTTCAAAGAGAATTGTCCAGTGAGTGGCGTTAAAAGTGTGTTTCATTTTTTTCCAGAACAGATGAGCGTGAATCTGCCAACGGTTTATTACGTTGGTTTTTGTAAGTATCAGTTCTGAATTGAAATGTCCGGTGAGTGGAGCTAAAAGCTTAATGGTCCGTCACATTAAATCACGTACACATACAAGAACCCTAAACCTATCGATAGTGTTAACAAAAGCAAATGTGGCAAATGCAATCGTAACTATGCCATTTTAGCTTGTGTTTTGAAGTCTGGTCTTTTGAGCTCTTTTATCGTGACTCGTCTTTCACGGGATTCGTACCCGAGCTCTCAGCAGTGCAAGTACAATTCTGAACTACCGAGCCGAACATATGGAGCTGGTTAAGTGATGCAAACTCCAAAATGTATTCGTTTACAAAAAATGTAGGTCATAACATAATATTGTGCAAGGAGCCGTGTGAAAACAAGTCATTGATCCATAATCTACCCCTGTAGTCATAAGTGTGTATGAAAACGATAAAAAGTGCTTGCTGTTTTACTGCCTCTAGTGTTCATTTCTGTTGGAAACTGCAGTGATATGCACGTATTGGTACGTATTTTGCAAAAATGTTGCCATGTGCGTTTTTCCATTGAGAGCAGGTTGATTTTTTTTGAAGAGCTTTATTTACACACTTTGATTTTAATGGAAGCTTGTTTCCGTCAAAGAATAAACATTTAAAAAGTTAATTGCGTCTTTTTATCTCAAAATTCTGACTTTTTTTCTCGCAACTACGTGATATAAACTCGCAATTTGGAGTCATAAAGTCAGAATTATGTGAAAGTCACAATTTGCGAGAAAAAAAGGAGAATTGCGAGATAGTATAAACTCGCTATTACACGTTATAAAGTCAGAATTGCTTGAAAGTTAAATTGCGAGAGAAAAAAATCTGAATTGAGAGGAAAAAAGGCAGAATAAATTCATAAATTCAGAATCAACTCAGAAATTCACAACCGTGTAATAAAGTCAGAATTGTGTGAGTCACAAATGCGAGTTATAAAGTCATTGCAAGATATAAACTTGGATTTGTTAGAAAAAAAGTCTGAATTGTGAGTTTATGTCACAATATTATATATATAAAAAAAAAAATATATATATATATATATATATATGGGTGTTTCTGCAACTTCTGGGCACTTTTAAGTCCCAGCAGTGAAATTTTAGATTTATGTTAAAATTATGTTAAAATTTTTGTTGTAAATATATTCACAGTGGCATTACACACCTTGACAAAAAATATAATTACTGATTAATCTGATTTAATATAATATTACGAAGCATTTATAGCTCAAAACACTATTTTTGTTATTGTCCCACACCTGTGGTCTCAATTTTGAGCTACATAAAATTAGCTAATTTTATTACAATTTGACATTATTTCAAATGAATTGTTTAATATACAGATTAATTTACAGCATCTTAAAATTCTTTGTATTATTTACTGATAATTTTTATGTTTTTTTTATTTTTATAAATGAGCCTGTCCCACACTTTTGAGTCCTTACCGCAACAATGAAAAAAAAGCTTTTATTACGAAATTATCAAACACAAACAAGTCTAGTTTCTATGGAAACAGAAATGATCACTTGAACACATTGCTGACAGACTGGGCCACCACACTACCTCACTCACAAGATACCAAAAAAATAAGGTAAACATAATCTTTTCTGCTCTAGTATTTATTGTGTGTCCTTACCATTCAGCTTAATAATTGTGTATTTTGAACTACATTTAAAAAAATAAATGTATATTACTTTTGAATTAATGTATATTAAGATGCTAAGAGTCAAAACTAATATAGTAGGCATTGCTAGCTGCCAGTTAGCTAAAATATTAGCAAAAATGTCATTACCGAAACATGTCTTTACCGCAAAAAATGTAGGTGTTGCGGTAAAGACAAATTCAAAGTTTACTGTAAAAATAAATAATGACAAATATTCAGTAGGCCTATATTATTAGTATTTAAATATTTGTTTTACTTTTACTGTTGTTCTCTACAGTAGCCTGTTTTTGATTTTGTGGCACTTTAACATTGTGTCCTTACCGACACAAGATGTCATTACCGCAGCACTGCTCTATGAATTACACATTGAAATCGCAACATCTGTCATAAAAAAGTTAAATATGTTATATTTTGTGTGTATGGAAACAATTGACATCTAAGGTAAAAATTTTACGTCATAGAAAAATACATGAAATTCCCTATTTTGTATATATTTTTTTTATATCAGTATTTACAAAACTGCATCAAATTTGAAAAAGCTATTTAAATATATTAAATTTTTATTGAATTGAATAAAGAAAAAAATATAAAATAAGGACACTTTTTAAGATGACCCGAAAAACTAAAAAAAAAATCAATCTTAACGACTACATTCAATTTTGTGTACATTTTTATATGACTGTGATGGTTAAAATTTAAATTCATAGAGGATGATTTTTTTTTTAAATTGGGATAGTCAAAAGTGCCCGTAGTTGCAGAAACACCCATCTATAGTGACAAACTCACAATTCTGAATTGCACACGCAAATCTTATAAACTCAGAATTACGTGAAAGTCAAAATTGCAAGAAAAGTCAGAATTGCGAGATATAAACTCATAATTGCAAGATAAAAAGTCGAAAATACATTTTTAAATGTGTTATTCAGTGGCGGAAACAAGCTTCCACACATTTTCAATAGTATCTACTTCAATATAACACTTTAAAATAAATCTCTGATGTTTGTAATTAAGTGATAAAAAACAATCGCAAATGTTTTACAGTTGCTAAGCTCGCAAGTGTGTGTATTGGAACAGGCCCGGTTGTCATATACACACTGTGCGGCATTTTCGGCCATCAGAGGTGCTTTCAGCATTTGAGCCTGAATCAAGCAGACTCGATCCCCGCATGTGACGCCCACAGTGCTGCCTAGGTAGGGTTAGGGTTCAGGTTGTGAGACGCAACCGCTGTATCCGCGAAACAAAGACTCGTCCAGATGAGGAACGTAAATCAGAAACACTGCCACTCAAACTCATCTGTACTCAGTATGCAAGCGATGAGCTCAACGCTGACTCAATGCACAAACATAAACAATGATCATATTACTGACATTTGTAACTTTTAAGATGGATAACGCAGGTGAGCACATATAAGAAAGTTTCAGGTTCTCTCAGAGAAAAAAAGAAAAGTAGTGAACTTACAGGATTGTGGTCTGAGGAAGAACAGCGGGCACTGATTCCAGGTTTAAATGCATACATCTGACAGTGGTACGGAAACATAAACAGCGGCTCGGACATGAGAGCGCCCGGTATGGGCCACTGCTGAGGAGGAACACGCCGAGTACACTTAAAAAGCAGGGTAAGTTTCGGACAGTCCGCAACGCCATGACCAGCCAGTGCGCCGGAGAGCAGTGTGCAGGAATTCAGCAGTCCGGTGGGAAGCAGGGCAGTGTTACAGTGTTACAGACCGTGTACTAGACGGCATGAAAGACCAATCAGAGCCTCCTCAATCGCTCACGATAAAAGCCCATCCTACTAAACTTTTACCTACTACACACTTCAAAGTACGTGCGTTGCCGGGATTTGCGTAGTACGTACGCAGTACGTAGTCTGAGTATCCGAGCTGGGATTCCCTGTAAAACATTCAACCATTAATCTAGCCTAAGGTGTCCGAGGAAATCACTGTAAGAAATATAATAGCTAATAATAAAAAGAACTAAATAAACAAATACATTTTATTTAAAATAAATATTTGATTTGGATAAATAAAAATAAAAAAACATTTTATTAAATAAATGACATTTTTAAAATATACAAATAAATACATTTTGATTTGAATAACATATATTACAGTACATTACTAGAGAGAATAGAGAGGGGAGGGGTGGAAGAAAAGTGACATAATTGATACTACATATATAATATTATTATTTCTTTCCACAGTCTTTATAATTGAAAATGTATAACTGCTTTTAAATTTTAGGATGGGTGTCCCTCACATGAAGACTGTCATCTTTGTGTGTCCATTGCATCAAAAAGATTGAAAACTCCTGATCTATAGTACTCAAAATAAATAACTAGATTAAAAAAATCAATTAGGCTCATAAATGTAAATGTACATTTTTGGTGAATATATAAATCTATAATTGGATATAGGCCTAACAATAATTTTGCCGTTTTACTTCTGTAATAGTCTACAAAAGAACAATAATTTATTATTTTAAAGTTATTATCCAGAAAATTAGTAATGCATTTAAATAGTTTTTGCTTTTCTATCTTATTAGTATTTCTGCTTTTCATAATAAGAGTCTGTTCACTATGGAGGAGAACAATACTTCACTGCACGGCATATTCATCTCATGTATGCATAGAGTACTATTGCTATCCCACAATGCAACACTCTTGACCTGACCCACTATCAGTTATGATTTTAACATGTCTTTTGTCTGCAGGCACCGTTTGGTTTTTAATGCCAAAAGTTAGGAGATTTTTACAAAAAATAGTCATTCCCTTTCATCCGGTCACTACCACGTCACGTTGGTAGTCACGACCAATTTGTCAGTCACGACCGATGTGGCGTCTCCGTTCCCTTCTTCAGGGAACAAAGGTTACAATACATAACCGAGACATTCCCTTTCATCCGGTCACTACTACATCACGTCGGTCGTGACCGACGAATCACAATCACGCAAGGAAGACCAATTCATCGGTCACAACCGATGTGGCGTCTCCGTTCCCTCCTTCAGGGAACAAAGGTTACAATACATAACCGAGACATTCCCTTTCAGCCGGTAACTACTACATCGATGAATTGGGATCACGCAAGGGAGACCAATTCGCCAGTCACGACCGATGTGGCGTCTCCGTTCCCTCCTTCAGCGAACGAAGGTTACAATACATAACCAAGACATTCCCTTTTACCCGGTCACTACTACGTTACGTCGGTCTTGACCAATGAATTGGGATCACGCAAGGGAAACCAATTAATTGGTCACGACTGACGTGACGTCTCCATTCCCTTCTTCAGGGAATGAAGGTTACAATACATAACCGAGACATTCCCTTTCAGCCGGTCACTACTACATCATGTCGGTCATGACCGACGAATCACAATCACGCAAGGGAGACCAATTCATCGGTCACAACCGATGTGGCGTCTCCATTCCCTCCTTCAGGGAACAAAGGTTACAATACATAACCGAGACATTCCCTTTCAGCCGGTAACTACTACGTCACGTCGGTCGTGACCGACAAATCAAAATCACGCAAGGAAGACCAATTCGTCAGTCACGACCGATGTGGCGTCTCCGTTACCTCCTTCAGGGAACGAAGGTTACAATACATAACCAAGACATTCCCTTTCACCCGGTCACTACTACGTTACATCGGTCTTGACCAATGAATTTGGATCACGCAAGGGAGACCAATTAATTGGTCACGACTGACGTGACGTCTCCGTTCCCTCCTTCAGGGATCAAAGGTTACAATACATAACTGAGACATTCCCTTTCAGCCGGTCACTACTAATTGGGATCATGCAAGGAAGACCAATTCATTGGTCACGACCGATGTGACGTCTCCGTTCCCTCCTTTAGGCAACGAAGGTTACCATATGTAACTGAGACGTTTTCACTAAATACCTCTTGCTGCTGTAAAACATTAACCATGATGAGGTCATTTTACAATTGTAATGGTTTCTTTGTTGCATACTCACTCACTCACCCAATAAAAGTCAGAATTGTGAGATAATGGACGGAAATGCAAAAAAATACATCTAAATGAGCATGCACTATCTATCACAAAGGTTAAAAATGCACTTATAAAAATGATGCACATGATTAAAAAACAACTGTATGCCTTACTGGTACTCTTTTATTGGTTCATGGAGGCCTAAAATAAATAAAGCCATAAACAGAGATTGTATTAGAAGAAATCGCATGCTTCTTGTATTTGCATGAAACATCAATTTATAAAGCCGTATTGTTTTAAGCACTTTTTTCTCCCCAGCAAATCTTCGAAGAAGTCTACTCGAGTCTGTGGCAACACCATTTTCTTTATTCAGAGTACGATGTGTCAACATCCAGCATGACAAATATTGTACAAATTTCCACAATTTAAAAATGAAAACTCACCGCAACTTGTGATCTCACACATTTATAGTAAAATTAAAATGTCAACAAATTCATGCTGTATCGTACAAAAATAAATCAAACTCCAGTTCCACAGAGAGCACGATAGTTTATACAAAATCCTGTCTTCATTGATGATTAAACAAATCAACCTTGAAATGAAGAATTCCGGAATAAATAAACTCATGAATTCACAATAATTCATATGAAAAATCACATTCTAATACGCGACTTACCTCAGGTAATTAGTCACATATGTCCTTAAAAAAAAAAAAAAAAAAATCAATATTATGCACCACCAGTAAATGAGCAGCATGTTTGTGCTTAAATTCCCATTTCCCATGTACCAATGATGATAATCGATTCAAAAACCCATACTAGCTATTTCTCTATCGAAAGCATTACTATATTGGCAAAAAGCTGCAGATGTGATGCTGTGCATGAATGATGGAGCCCTAAAAAAGGGCCGATTTGTACAATGGATGAGATCCAGTGAAGCACAAGCACCTTTGCGTTAGCTCTCAATAAGGTATTAACAAGGTTGCTACAGCTAATAGTACAATGGAAACCAGGGGTGCACGTAGTGCTGCAACACCCTCAAACTCTACCGATGACTCTAACCACCGATCCCAGCGCAGTGGGAGATTTTCTTTTCGAAACGCTTTATTTTGATTGACTATACTCTTTTATGATTTTGTACAGTGATTAGACATAAAGTGCTGCTGGGGATTATTTCGTATGATATAGAACATACTCAACGAACTAGCATCATTATTTAAAAATGCACAATATTTCTTGTAAAGATATCGTCATCATTAATATTTCAATCCCTGTAATCTCTCGTCAAACCGCTGAATGTCTGTCATCGTGCCTTCCTCGTGCCACGGAGACACCCGGAGATTGCACATCGTCCGAAGGTGGGATAAGTGCAAATAGTCTTCTGGCACTAAAGTGGGGGCAAAAACCCTGTAGGTCCCGTTTTCATTGTCTATACTGTGTATATTCTTTACAAATGTCCTTCTGCGTTAGTTTCCGCACGGTACAAAGATCCAAGCATGGAAACCAAGGTGTCCCTGCGCAGCAACAAAATGAAACTCATAGAGCATCGTCCGTCTCTAAACCTAATTTCCACTTCCCTTTAAAACATTTGTATTAAAAGATTTATATAAAAATCAATCATTTACATATAGTAAAAAGATTTTGTAGCTTCCACTGTTTACAAACATGAAATTGCATATACCCACCACATAGATTGCATCTCTTTTTTCTTTATATACACATGGTTTAGTCAAATATTGCTGAGACAGTTCCATTCCGGCTACTGTTATTTCAAGAATAGACCAAATGAAGACGTCGTATGTGGCGCGATGTTGGAGCCGCTATTGCCGTTGCACTGATGCAGATTAAATGACGAAGCCACAAATAATCAAAGCGTTTCCTTTTGCATGATCTGTGTTTTTAACAGCAGTTTTTTTTTTTTTTTTTTTTACACATTCTTATAATTGATAGTTGATATGATAATGCCTTATTTCGATAGTCCACTTTAGACATTCTACTAACTACAAGTAACTTTGCAACTGCATGTCAACTAGCAGTCATTAGAGTATTAAGCTTGGAACATACTCTGCAAGAACAAAGACATTTGTTCGTTTTCTCGAGGTGGCAAGAGCAAGAACAAAGTTCGTTCTGGCCAGGACATTCCATATTTCATGAGAAAAGCAGGTGCCGAACATCTCCATTTCTCCACATTAACCCCGCTCACTTTAAAATTCTGACCAATCACACAATAGTTCTTGGACACCCACAAGAAAAAAGTTCTGCTCAGACGATGTGTCGAGAACGAGCTGCGAGAACTCCCAAACCAGGGCTCCGAGAACAAAATGACGTAATTTTGTTCTCGCAGCCCTGGGAGCGAGAACTTTTTTCTCTGTTCTCGCGGAGTATGTTGCAGCCTTTAGTCTGTCTGCTTAATATCTGCTAATACTTTATTTTGATGCTAACCCAAACCAAGGGGGTAATCCAGCACCCGGGAAGCGTACCTTCCATAGGGGCAGCCATTGCTAACCAAGCCTTCACCTGCTGTTAGCATCCCATTGACTCCCATTCATTTTGGCGTCACTTTGATAGTGAATAACTTTACATCTGAGGCGTTTAAAGACTCCATTTGACCATTGTTTATTTCTAAAGAAACACGACAATGTATAAAAGGCTCAATTACCTTGTATCTTACACTATCGCCCCGTAGAAACCGTTTTTGTAAAAATAGGCTAACGATTGCGTCATAACCACGCGACTCTCTGTCGCACAGTAGAGTAATTACCGTATAGACAGAAGGAGAAGCTCGGAGGCAATCTTTTACTGTCTATGAGGCAATCGGGGGGACGTGGAGGCATAAAGTCCGATAAAGTCAAGGGAGAAGCATGTGGAGAAGCCCAAAGAGAGCCAAAAGCAACGGGACAAAATATTTCAACAACGTGATTCAGATTTCACTTTGCACAACTACTAGAGACAGGTTGCTCACGTCACATCTACGTCGTCAAGCTCAGTCTGAGGCTGCGCCATCAACTCAGCCATCAGGAAGTGAGTGCTTCTAATTGACTTCACTTTTTCCCGTTGAAGTCTATGGGGTCGCTGTGTGTTTTACTGTCTTTGACCCAAACCCACCATCTACTAATACTCTACTGAGAGTTAGTTGACTTGTAGTTGCAAATTTAGTTTGGTTAGGCCCTTTTTACACCTGGTATTAAAATGCATTTTGGTTGATCGGATCACAGGTAGACGAGGGAGAAGCATACCCGTTTACACATGGTATTTTAATCCATCTCTTTTGTCCACTTTCAATCACTTCTGTTCTGATTTCTTTGAGGGGAGGGTCTATGGGCGGGGAAACGAATGGGCTTTTTCATATCTTTTGATCTAATGGACGAAATAAGCTCACGCAATTTACATATGAATGTGACCGGAGACAACGGAAAAACACACAGAGAGCATCAGTATTTGTTCCTGCTTTGACAACCGAGCCAAACTCTGTGAGTGTGTGTTAGAAATAAGGAATGGTGAGAGAAATGCTTGGTATGTTTTTTATCTTCAAACCAAACTTTGGTCTCTAGGCGACAAAATTTGAAATCCCGTCTGGTTAATGTTTATGCATTAGGTCAGCAGGAGGAGAGTAGACGTCTTTTGTTGCTGATCGACCACATGAGCGTCTACACTACAAAAGCAATCTGGTCAAATGTGTTTTCTACTACCTCTGGAAGTGGTTGAAAGTGGACAAAACGTTTTAGACCCTGTATATAGCGTCATCCTCTTGTGATCCAATAGACCAAAACACATCTTAATGCCAGGTGTAAACAGGGCCTTAGTTGACATGTAGTTGCAAAGTTACTTACAGTTAGTAGAATGTCTAAAGTGGAATATTGAAAAAGTGTAACCATTGATATTAATGATAAAAAGAAAGCATCTTTCAGTAAATCTTTCACTGAGCCAACCTCTGTGATTTTAACTCTCTATCTCAGCAAGCATCACAAAACTAATGTTCAGTAGTGGTTGCATTACTGTTGTATATTATACACTAAAAGGTGCATCAATGAGCAGCGAGAAGGATGATTCACGTTACAAAACTTACAAAATGGGAATGCTTTCAAAAACTATTTTGCAGATCATTCTTTTTTTAAAGCAAGGCCAGAAAAATAAACCCAAAAAAAAAATTATGTTTAGTCAGCATAACACTTTTTAAAAGAACATGAATTTAACACTCTTCGATAAACTACAACAGCAAAGCGTGAGGCATCCCATATGATTATTATTTTTTCTTTCTGAAAGTGTCTTTAGTCCCCTGTATTCCTTCGTTTTAGGAAAGTGGCCCCTTCATTCTGAGATGCTAGACTTGAATGCCTTGTACTGCTTGTTTGATATTTTCTAGCAGGGCCTTGTTCTCTGCACTCTGATACTGATCTTGATTGCTGTACATGTCCGTTAGCGTGGTCACATATGCGTCAAAACTCTGTTCGCTCATTGGCTCCTGTGAAACACAGAGGATGAATCGTCAGATAAAATACCGTATGTGGAAGATGAAACAACACATGAATCTAGGTTGTACACTTTTGAGAATTTTGAAAAATTATTTATTTTTTTAAAAATCGAAAGAATTGAAATTCTAATTCAGTTCCTGAATTGGAATTGAGGTGGCACACAGGATGGAGCATAAAAATGGAATAAATTTCAAATAAATTAATGTAACTACTGTAAATGCAGTTTACCAGTATAAATAACCCCAAAACATATGGGCTGTTTCAAAATGGTGCCATTAGATTTAAATTTGAATGCCAATTTTTTCATTTTTTATGAAGGGATCTGATAACAATTTTGTGCTGCTATATGCAAAATAAAACTTTAATGGCTGTTAATTGCTTTGATTATAATAAATCTTACAACTAAATTAAAAACTGTCAGCCTAATCAGTTGAGGAATCTTCAAGGTTACTAATAATTTTACGTCAGAGGTAAACTGACGAATTGGAATTTCGCCTGAGAGCCCAATCACCTTTGAGTGTAAACAAAACAAGCCAATAGACATCGCAGAACGAGATTTGCATCAGTATATCACTATACGGAAGTGTACAGTTGTCGCTCATTTAAATTTTGCGCTGAGGAGCCGGTGTCCCGACCATTCAGCTGTGTTAGAGTGATTGTGGCGACAGGATGTAACGCCTCTGTTCCCTCCTTCAGGGAACGGGGTTACATTAGTAACCTAGATGTTCCCCATCAGTCAGTCACGTTCAACTTTATGTCAGAAGTGAACTGATGAATTGGGATCCCTACCAAAATGCCACAATTGCTGCCCCTTCTGACAGGGCTTTAACACAGACAGAATCGATCACTGCTGCTCCTTCTTACCCACACAGTGAGACTATTGGATAACACTGGGAAAGCGTGCTTATTCCAAATGGAAAGGGGTGCTACGGAGGACACATCCTGTGGAGTTTACACATATGTACTGACCATTAGGGCAGTGCTACATATGGAAGGTCTCTGTGGTAGATCCAGACTTGCTAGGGTGGAGTCAACGCCGACAGAGATGGCAAGACACAGGCTTGTAAGAATACAAATGTGGGATCACCAGTAGGGGAATCACAACACATGGGCACCTAGACTAGCACAAGAGCTGACCTTCTGGGCATACACACGAGTGCTAGGGTTCACTCACCTGGGGACCAAGATAAGCGCTTGTATCCCATCCTAGGAGGGGAATGGCGCTGCAAGCGAGACACCAAGTGGATCCCGTCACTTGCTAGCTACTTGTATCCAGGACACAGGCTCTACACAAAGATTCTAAAACCTCACAAACAGACTATGGCATCCACAATCTAGTGGGACAACCTCTGCTTGGAGAAAGCCTTTCCATTCTGCTGGCCTCCATAACAGACAAAGAGCTGGTTTGAGGTCCTGAAGCTCTGTGTGCAGTCCACGTCCAAGTGCAAAGCATGAACAGGACAGAGCAAAGCAAGGGCTGGGTCTGCCTCCTCCAGGGGCAGCGCTTGCAGGTTCACCACCTGGTCCCTGAAGGGGGTGGTGGGAACCTTGGGCACATATCCAGGCTGGGTTCTCAGGATTACAAATTGCCTGAAGGTCCCCGACCCTCTTGACAGAAGCGAACGCAGTCAGGAGCGCTGTCTTGAGAGACTTCAGCCACTCAAAGGGCACTCTCTGCAAGGCTGACGAAAACGAGGAGAGGTCCTAAGAGGGTACAAGGTGAAGGGGGAAAGATTCAACCTAATCTCACACCTCAGAATCCTGATGATCAGGTTTTGCTTTCCCATAGACTTACCCTCTACTGCATCATCATGTCCTGTGATAGTGGAAACATACACTTTGAGGCTGGAGGGAGACAGCCTACGCTCCAAACCTTCTTGCAGGAAGGAAAGCACAGTTCTGATCACCACTTCCAGGGGTCTTCTCAGCGAGAGGAACATCAATGAACAGGTTTCACTTAAAAGAGTAAGCGTGCCTTGTAGAAGGTGCTTTCGCTGAAGTGATAGTGTCTACCACCGATGGGGGAAGATCACTTAAAACCTCTGTGTCCAGTCCAGAGTCCACAGGTGGAGGTTCCAGAGGTCCAGACATGGGTGCCATCTCTGAGAAAGCAGATCCTTCATCAGAGGGATTTGCCAGGGAGGGGCTGTCGCGAGGAGCATCAGTTCTGGGAACCAGGTCCAGTTGGGCTAGCATGGCTAACCTAACCTTACACAGTGTCTGTGCAAGCAGGCTCACTAGGGGAAACGCATACTTGCCAATGTCCGAATGTCAATGTCAATGTCCATTGGCTTGTTTTGTTTACACTCGAAGGTGATTGGGCTGTCAAGCGAGATCCCAATTCATCAGTTCAAAATTTGACTTAACATTGAACGTGACTGACTGATAGAGAACGTGTTCTGCATATAAGGGACCAGATCGGCTTAATTTGTCAAAACAAAAATGTCAATTCACAGTTTTTATATAAATTATAGAGCTACAAACATCTTTATAGATAATGAATGTGGATAAAACTTTCCTTAAAGGAAATTAAAAGTTATGTAGAATCTGTGGTATTTTCATTCATTTATTCAGTGTAAAAGGAAATGTTTGGACTCATTTGCTAACATAAAAAAATGCTGCATTATTAAATCAAAATTTGTTAGCATTAGTAACCTTGGACAACAAAACATTATTCAGATGGACATATCATGAATGCAAGACTAAATTATAAAGACTTTCACCATGAACAACACCAACTGCGCTTTGACATTTTAAAATTGACTGATATATTCAAAGCTTACAAATATTCATATTTATGGTGAGGGTAAGAGTTAAACTGTGGTCTTACTCTCTGATGCAACTGTAAACAGCTGTTGTGTCTAACTGGAGGCTCTTTGTGAAGTGATTTCTAAAGGAAAAAACAAAAGCGTATTAGCTTACAGTTTTCAACATTCTCAATACATAAAAGATCTGGCCACTTCTGTCTGAACATCCGATCTAAGACAATTTCCGGATAGTTTACCGATACATTTCTAGGACATGATGCCATTTGTGTCCCAATGACTAACTTTCTAAATGTTTTATCTAAATATTTGTATATGTCCATTCCCACTGTTTTATGTTATTAAGTGTGTTACACTTACATTGACCTCATCAAGCTCATAATTTCTCTGTATGAAGGACAAAAACTGATTTTGCTAAGATGTTGACAATTAATAATGTGATGCTGTATGATATTTGGTAGTTTTAGCCAGTTTGGCATAGACCTTTAACCCTATATTGTTTAACCAAAGATATTTGGAATGTAACAGGGTGAAACACCTATTTCATAAACCCCCTGAATTATACTACTAGAACTGCTATCCATTTAAATTCCAAACTTATTATGACTGGTTGAAAGCACTTTATTGTTGATGATAAATAACTGTTCATAATTTGCAAGGCTGTGGGATTGAGGGTCTGATTACAGTACTTTTTTAAGTAGAGCTGACCTTTCAGCTCAAAGTGATGTTCCCTTGACTCTGGCAATAACAATACGTCAAATTCAGATTACACCAGTTGACCTTCACAACTTCTGACATATGGACTAGTTTAAAATGCCCCCGGTTGTGCCATATTACTGAAGCACAGGCTAGTATGCTCAGTTTACTGAATGTGCGAAGAACTACGGCCTCAAGCCTAAAAAAGTTTGTTCTTGATTTTTCTAATTGAACAGATTAAAGCAATATACTCTTTGTCCACGACCTGTCCTCTGTCCGATGGGGATGGCGGCCGTTGCCATCTGAGGTAGCTGGATATTAGCTAAACTGTTTATCAGTGAATGGCTGAGTTCGGCCAGCTCATGCAGAAGAGATTCATTTGCTGTTCAATCACCTTGTTTTCTTCCTCTAAGGACTTCAGATTAGACTCCATTGTGGTAATCTGTGGGACATGAATCGGCAGACTTGTTAATTCTGTTGTGATCATAGCTTGACACCATAATGTTTAAACTAATGGCGCTTTTCCATTACCAGTACCAGCTCAACTAGTCTCGGCTCGGCTCGCTTTTCGTTCCGTTTTCCATTGCAGATAGTACCTCCACAATAGTACCTGGTCGTCATAGCGACGCCACAGAAAACTGCCGTGACGTAATCTTCGTCAAATTGCGAGACCCCAACCCCCCCCCCCCCCCCCCCCCCCCGCTGATATACTTGATATACTTTTTTGTTCCTCGTTGCCCCATCAAGCTCTCACTGGATCCTCTCTTCGCAATCAAACAAAGAAAAGTCTGCACCTCCTCGTCTGACCACGGCGTATTCTTCCGAGTTGTCATAATAGTAGTTTGTATATCACGCTGGCCAAACTATTTAAAAATGGCGGGGTTATTCAGGACACTCCGTCTGGCGCGTGCAAGGATGAAAACAATGATTAAAACTAAAAACAATTCAGGCGACTAAAATATGACTAAAACTAAATGGCATTTTAGTCAAAAGACTATGACAAACTAAATCAAAATTTGTTGTCAAAATTAACACTGGATACGAAAAAAAGTATCTGGAAGCAGGTACAGGTACAACTTTTACACAGCGGAAAACCAAACAAAGGCAAGTCGATTCGAGGCGAGGCGAGGCGAGGCGAGGCGAGGCGAGCTGGTACTGTGTAGTGGAAAAGCGCCATAAGACTATAGTAAGCACACTGTGGGATTGAAATGTTTGATTTACACTGTAAGGCCTATTATAAATTTTTTTGTAACATTATAAATGTCTTTACTGCCACTTATGATCAGTTTAATGCATACTTGCTGAATAAAATTATTAATTTCTTTAAAACTAACAAACAAACAAACAAAAACAATAAAAAATGGCTTTTAAATAGTAGTGAATATATCACTATATATTTATATATACACCGATCAGGCATAACATTATGACAGGTGAAGAGAATAACACTGCTTATCTCTTCATCACGGCAACTGTTAGTGGGTGGGATATATTAGCAAGCAGCAAGTGAACATTTTGTCCTCAAAGTGTTAGAAGCAGGAAAAATGGGCAAGCGTAAGGATTTGAGCGAGTTTGCCAAGGGCCAAATTGTGATGGCAAGACGACTGGGTCAGATCATCTCCAAAACTGCAGCTCTTGTGGGGTGTTCCCGGTCTGCAGTGGTCAGTCTCTATCAAAAGTGCTCCAAGGAAGGACCAGTGGAGAACCGGCGACAGGGTCATGGGCGGCCAAGGCTCATTGATGCACATGTGGAGCGAAGGCTGGTCTGTGTGGTCCGATCAAACAGACGAGCTACTGGAGCTCAAATTGCTCAGAAGTTAATGCTGGTTCTGATAGAAAGGTGTCAGAATACACAAAGCATCTCAGTTTGTTGTGTATGGGGCGGCATAGCCGCAGATCAGTCAGGGTGCCCATGCTGACCCCTGTCCACCGCCCAAAGCACCAACAGTGGCACGTGAGCATCAGAACTGGACCATGGAGCAATGGAAGAAGGTGGCCTGGTCTGATGAATCACGGTTTCTTTTACATCACGTGGATGGCCTGGTGTGTGTGTGGCTTACCTGGGGAACACATGGCACCAGGTGCACTATGGGAAGAAGGCAAGCCGGCGTGGCGAATGCTTTGTGTAATGTTCTGCTGGGAAACCTTGGGTCCTGCCATCCATGTGGATGTTACTTTGACACATGCCAACTACCTAAGCATTGTTGATAGAATCATTTATAATGATTCATCAGTCCATGCCTCAACGAGTCAGGGCTGTTTTGGCAGCAAAAGGGGGACCCAACACAATATTAGGATGGTGGACATAATGTTATGCCTGATCGGTTTATGTATAAATAGAATACAATCATACAAATATTATTTTACAACATTGATCTTTTTACTGCATTTTCAAAGATCAAATGAATACAGCCAGCACAAACATTAACAAAATCATAATTATTTAAAACTTTTGACCACTAGTTCATACTCACATATAAAAATAATTCTATAAATACCCTCACCTGTGTTCTAAGTTTGATCATATCCGCCTCCACGTGTGAATTTGATTCATGTAAATCGTTAATATCGTCATCGAGCTGTTTAACATCTGCATCACAGTCTAAACCTAGAGAGAGAACAGACAAACACCATGTATAGCAGAAAAAGCAAATACACACCTGCACATAAAAACACCCTATCATTTTACACTATGCTCACTCTATAATTGTGCTCATATGTGTTCGCATAACCTCTTGGTTGGTTTGAATTATTTCCAGGCATTAAAAACCACTTATGTGCACAGACATGCAGAGAATTGTGTGTCACAAATTGCATTTTTACTTGCATATTTTGGAGTTTAAGTGAGAAGTCTTGGTGACTGGTTTTGTTTTAAGCTCTACAGTGTAATGTGAGATTTAAGACTTTATTATTATTATCATTTTTTACCATTGCTTGTTTGCTGTTTTATTGTGAGCATCTCCACTCCTGATAGTCGTGCTTTCTTCATTGCCGCTGTGGCACGTGGGCAACCAGAGAGACTGCAAAGATGAGAGAAAGGAGAATGTGGAGCATGAAACATGGATTATTAACACTTTCCCATTAGTAGCATGTTGTTGTCAGCAGTCACCTACTACTAATGGCTTTTGTTGTTATTGTTGAAAGAAATGAATACTTTAATTGAGCAAGGACACATTACATTTATCAAAAGTGACAGTAAATACATTTATAATGTTACAAAAGATATGTATTTCAAATAAATGGTGTTCTTTTAACATTTCTATTCATCAAAGAATCCTGAAAAGATTTCTGAAGGATCATGTGACACTGAGGACTGGAGTAATGATGCTGAAAATTCAGATTTAATCACAGGAATAAATTACATTTTAAAATAGATTTAAATAGAAAACAGCTCTTTAAAAATATTTTTTTTTGCATTTTTGATCAAATAGTCTTCAGTGCAGATTTGAGCAGAAGAGACTTCTATCAAAAACATAGAGAAAATCTTACTGATCCCAAACTTTTTAACAGTATTATATACGGTATAAATGAGAGTTTATTATATTTTCCTAAAAAAAACGTTTTTTTTTTTTGTCTTTGCATAAGTTGACAAACCTATAATCATTATTTGTTGTCATTAATGTACCTGCTACACCCCTGACAGAGCAGCAGAGGGCACTCTCACCTTAATATTGACTAGACTCATGTGCTGTTTAGATAGCACACTATTATACTATTCTTACTGTATCTACAGTATGTAGACTAGTCTTACTGCACAGTTTGTACATTTTCTGTATGCATGAAATAACCCTAGAAAATATAGTGTAGTATATATTATACAGTTGCGGTCAGAATTATTGGCACCCCTGGTGAATACAATCAAACGGCTTTAAAAATAAATCTCCATTGTTTATCCTTTTGATCTTTCATACAAAAATTCACAAAAATTAACCTTTCAGTGAAGTAAAACAATTGAAAGTGGGGGGAAATATCATTATAAAATAAATGTTTTTCTCCAAAACACGTTGGCCACATTATTGGCACCCTTAGAATTTTATGAGTAATGTATTTCTGAAGTATATTCCCATAAATATTTACATTTTTTAGCACACCAGAGTGACTAGGAGCATGAAACGGTCCAGTCATGATTTCCTGTTCCACGGGAGTATAAATATGAGGAAAAACAAAGGCCAAATTCCCTTAATCATTCATCACAATGAGTAAAACCCCAGAATATAGTTCTGATGTGCAGCAAAAGATTGTTGAGCTTCACTGAAAGTGGCTGTAGGAAGATAGCTAAAGCATTGAAAATCTCCATTCCCACCATCAGTTCCAATCAACTAAAGATGTTCTGAATCTGCCTGGAGGAGGACGTGTGTCTATATCATCCTAATGCACGAGAGGAGGAGAGTTTGAGTGGCCAAAGACTCTCCAAGATCACAGATGGAGAATCGCAGAGATTAGTTGAGTCTGGGGTCAGAAAGACTAAAATAAATGATCAATCAACCCCTAAATCACCACATGTTGTTTGGGATGGTTTCAAGAAAAAAACTCCAGCATATTCAGCTGTCAAACATGACTGAACCTTCAGACGGGACCTGGTTCTGTGGTCAGATTAAACTATAAAAAGACACCAGATGGGTTTGGTGCAAACAGGGATAAAAAAAGTCCCCCATGTCCACGGTTAAATATACGGCTGGATCTTTAATGTTGTGGACCTGTTTTTTTGGTGGAGGTCCTGGACATCTTGTTCAGATTCATGGCATCATGGATTCTAGCAAATACCAACAGATAAAACATCAAAACCTGACGGCTTCTGCTAGAAATCTTATAATGGACCGTGGTTGAATGTTCCATCAGGACAATGATCCAAAACAAACATCAAAATCAACACAAAAATGTGTCCCTGAGCACAAAATTAAGCTTCTGCCACGGCCGTCCCAGTCCCCTGACCTGAGAATGAGTGATGACCTGAAGAGAAGAGCTGGGAATCTGAAGGATATGGGGAGATTCTGTATGGAGGAATGATCTCTGATCTCTAAACTCATTATAGGAGAACACTCTCCTAAACTGTTATCTTGGGAAAAGGTTGCAAAAAGTATTTAATAAAAGGCTGCCAATGATTATGGCCAATGTGTTTTTGGAAAAACATTTATTTCATAATGTGATCAACCCCCCAGTTTCAATTCTTTCAATGAAAGGTTAGATTTTTGTGAATTTTTCGACCTGAAGATCAAAAGGATAAACAATGCAGATTATTTTTACAGCCATCTTTGTTCATATTTACCAGGGGGGCAATAATTCTGACCACAACTGTATATAGCACGGGGTTCCCATTCAGTCGGTCACGTTCGACGTACGTCGGACGTACCGACGAATTGGGATCACTTCAGGGAGCCCCTATCAGCTTCGAGATATAGAGAACAGGCCAATGGGCCATTGGCGTGCGAGATTTGCATCTCGCGCTCCGCCCCGCGCCGCGGGTATAAACAGGAAGCAAGAGCGAATGCACGCTGTCATTCACTTCGGAGCCGAACGGCGTTGATGAAGCAAGACTGCTTTTCTAAAAGAGAGCCTATCTGCAAGAGAGATGCTCCAGAGAACGAAAAGGACGCTCTGTGTTGGCGAAAAGGCACAATCAGCGCGACCGCATGTTCACCGCTGCATCAGCATAACAAACTGCTGTTCTCACAGCAACTGTCGGTTTGGTGAGGGCGTTTGTTTCAGTGAGTGCACCACAGGACTGCACTTACCACCTGTGTGTTGCCGCGGTCTTCCCCTGGGTGCTTCAGCACTGTTTAAAGAGCGTTTCCTCACAAAAGAGCAACACGGGTGTGACAATGCGTCTTTTTCAAGACATCATTCCACTCGTGCGTTTCTGGATTGAGCTTGAGTGTTCAGCGCGCCGTGTGCCGTCTCACGGCCACGCCCACTGTCTCACGTGTCTGCTGGTAGCTTACAGATGGGATTGCTGGTCCTTGAAAGGGGACCTAGCATTTCATTTGGGGCTCTAGCAGAGGACAGATGTCAATCGCTGCATCGGAGAGAGGGCTGTTATGTGTTGAAAATGAAGATGATGCTGAGATTCCCACCGTAATAGTGGGCGCTCGTGCTGAATCAGATTCATACTTGACAGCCATGCTTTCCCGGATGGCTGAGGCTTAGTGCAACGCGTAAATCGCCTTGCCTGCCCCTTGCCTTTTTTCGGATGTGCATTGGAAGACTTTGGCATTGTGGAACTATTGGTGCCAAAATATGGAACACCAATAGGGCCATAATCTGTATAAAGTTTTCCTCTCTCTCACTACCCTCATCGGTGGGGTGGCAGTGCCACTGTTAAAAACAGCCAGTGGTACCCAAAAAAAAAAAAAAAAAAAAAGAGCAGTTCCAATACCTCTGGGTCTCGGGAGTTCAGGAATGGCAGCGTGTGACGCTACAGAGCCTCGCCGCTTTCATTCCCCTCCCCACAAGAGGGCGAGAATTGCAGTGTGTGACGCTACAAAGCCTCGCCACTCTCATTCCCCTCTTCTCAGCGGTGCGTGGACAACAGTGCGCGACGCTATGCCTCGCCACTCTTGTTCCCCGCTGAGGAAGGAGGTGAGGCAGACCGTGCGCAACGCCACAAAGCCTTGCCACGCTCAGCCCCTCCTTCATTTGGGAGCGCGCTTGGCGGTGGTCGACGCTCCCATGCCTCGCCACCCTCAGGCGGAGATCGCAGTCCTACTGGCGAAGGACGCGATGGAGCCGGTCCCTCTAGCCGATATGAGGTCCGGGTTCTACAGCCCGTACTTCATTGTACCCAAGAAAAGCGGCGGGTTATGGCCGGTCTTGGACCTGCGATTCTTGAACCGGTCCCTTCACAGGCTGCCGTTCAGAATGCTAACGCAGAAGCACATCTTCAGGTGCGTCCGTCCCCAAGATTGGTTTGCAGCGATCGACCTGAAGGACGCGTACTTTCATTCTCGTTTCCCCTCGACTGGCCCTTTCTGCGTTTCACGTTCGAGGGACGGGCATGTCAGTACCGCGTCTTGCCCTTCGGCCTGTCCCTGTCGCCCGCGTCTTTACGAAGGTTGCAGAGGTGGCCATTGCCCCCATGAGAGAGCATGGTGTTCGCATTCTCAACTACCTCGACGACTGGCTGATCCTTGCCCAGTCGTGAGAGCAGTTGTGCGAACACAGGGACAAGGTGCTCAGTCACCTCAGCCAGTTGGGACTTCGGGTCAACTGGGAGAGTTGTTGGACAAACTCTGTCCCACACAGAGGATCTCTTTTCTCGGTATGGAGATAGACTCGGTCGCCATGACAGTGCGCCTCACCGAGGAGCGCGTCCAGTCAGTGTTGAACTGCTTGAAATCGTTCAAAGGCAGGACAGCGGTACCACTGAAACATTCTCAGAGGCTCCTGGGGCATATGGCATCCACAGCCGCAGTAACGCCGCTCGGATTGCTTCATATGAGACCGCTTCAACGCTGGCTACACGATCGAGTCCCGAGATGGGCATGGCACAGCGGTTCCCTCCGTGTCCAAGTGAGTTTGCCTCCCCAGAGACGACCCACTGTCAGTGGTTTTATTCCTTGACCGAGGGAACCCTCGGGTCGGATGCCCTGGCCCACAGCTGGCCCCGGGAAGAACGCAAGTATGCGTTTCCCCCAGTGAGCCTTCTTGCGCAGACACTGTGCAAAGTCAGGGAGGACGAGGAGCAAGTCCTGTTGGTCGCTCTATATTGGCCCAACCGGACTTGGTTCCCGGAACTAGTGCTCCTTGCAACAGCACCTCCCTGGCCCATACCTCTGAGGAAGGACCTCCTGACTCAGAGACGGGGCACCCTATGGCACCTGCGTCCAGACCTCTGGAAATTCCATGTCTGGTCCCTGGACGGGACGCAGAGGTTCTAGGTGACCTACCGCAAGCGGTAGTTGACACCATCACTTCCGCTAGAGCCCCCCTACAAAGCGCCTCTATGCGTTGAAGTGGAACCTGTTCGTCGATTAGTGCTCTTCTCGCCGAGAAGACCCCCGAAGATGTTCGATCGGTTCTGTGCTTGCCTTTCTACAAGATGGGTTGGAGCGAAGGCTGTCTCCCTCCACCCTCAAAGTCTATGTTGCCGCTATCGGCGCTAATCATGAGCTAGTAGATGGAAAATCTATAGGTAAGCACGATCTGGTTGACAGGTTCCTTAGGGGGGCGAGGAGGTTAAATCCGCCTCGTCCTCCCTCCATACCCTCTTGGGACTTAACTCTGGTGCTAACTGCACTACAGAGGGAACCCTTTGAGCCTCTGCAGTCAGCTGAGTTGAAAATTCTGTCGTTAAAGACAATACTCGGACTACTCTGGATAGTGGATGCCATCGTCTTGGCTTATCAGTCCCAAGACATGCTCTGCCCGCTCGGGTTAAGAGCCCACTCCACTAGGGGTGTTGCCTCTTCCTGGGCGCTGGCTCGTGGCGCCTCGCTGACAGATATTTGTAGAGCTGCGGGCTGGGCGACACCTAACACGTTCGCTAGATTCTATAGCCTCCGTGTAGAGCCGGTTTCTTCCTGTGTGCTCACTTCCCATAGTCAGTAACACCGAAGTGCCCGTTCTAGTGTCGGCTTGCTGCGCCATTCCCTCCCCTATGGTAGATGGATGCGTGCGCTTATTCTGCTCCAGTAGAGTTCCCCGGATCGGCGAACCCTGTTGAGTCCTCCGCAACCTGCGGCAGTCGGACGTGGCGGAGCGTTCGACGCCAGGTCTAACACTCGTATGCATTGGTGGAACTTGTGTTAGGCTGGGTTCCATATGTAGTGACCCCCACGGCGGTCCCATGTGTGTATTCTTCCACGGTACGGCTCCCTACGGCGAGCCCGTGTCTTTCCCTCGGCAGAGTGTCCTCTGCCATCCCAGGTACGTGTTGTCCCCCTCCACGAATTGGCCGGGGCCACCCCTGGGACTTCCGTATGTTGTGCTGCCCACGGCCAGCCCATACGTGTATTCTCCACATGTTAACTCCCTCTGGGCATGATGTGGCTTCCGCAGCTGCCTTCACAGGCACGCTTTCCCAGCGTTATCCAATACAGTCAGCTGAATGGGTCTTGCGCAACAGCAGCTTGGACTCTCCCTGCGTGAACTCTCCCGCCCGCATCAGATCGGGATCTGAGGGGCTCATCGCTGGGCGCTGGAAGTGGTAGTAACTGTGGCGTTTTCCATAGGGGATCCCAATTCGTCGGTACGTCTCGGTTACGTATGGTAACCCTCGTTCCCTGAAGGAGGGAACGGAGACGTACGTCCCGTCGCCACAGTTGCTGTACCATCACTGCAGGTTGAGCCACTAAGTTCGGCTCCTCAGTGAAAAACAGCGTGCATTCGCTCTCGCTTCCTGTGTATACCCGCGGCGCGGGGCGGAGCGCGAGATGCAAATCTCGCACGCCAATGGCCCATTGGCCTGTTCTCTATATCTCGAAGCTGATAGGGGCTCCCTGAAGTGATCCCAATTCGTCGGTACGTCCGACGTACGTCTCCGTTCCCTCCTTCAGGGAACGAGGGTTACCATACGTAACCGAGACGTTCTCAACTCTGGCACTCGAGGTCCACTTTCCTTTACAGTTCAGCTCCAACCTTAATCAAACACACCTGAACAAGCTAATCAAGGTCTTCAGGATTACCAGAAACCTACAGACAGGTGAATTTGATCAAGGGCCCTGTCCCAAATGGCACCCTAAACCCTTACAGTCTTCCTCTGAGTCCGCACTTTCACAACGTAATGCCGCTTTGACTGCCGGGAAGAAGTCTGCTGTGTAACCCGCACCAGTGCGGGCTCAGCTGAAGTGTGCATCGAAGGGGCATATCGACCTCAAAGGGGGCGCTCGCGAGCACCCTTCTGAGACCTAAAATGACAAATGGGACACCCTGCGGTCTCGTGGACTTAACGGACACATGCACGCAGCGGCCATTGTAAGTCCACAAGACTGAAAGTGCACATGAAGTGTGCCATTTGGGACAGGGCCAAGGTTGGAGCTAAACTCTGCAGGAAAGTGGACCTAGAGGGCCAGAGCTGAGAACCCCTGATATACAGCAAACTACAAACTATACTAAATAATAGTAAAACAGCAGCACAGTATGCAGTTCACTAGTGTTCCATAATAAACGTTGCCCTGAAAGCACTACTATAGTACCATCTGTTTCTGAATTTCTGTTGTATAAATAGCCTGGTCAATCTATCATGTGTGCAGATGTGTCCTGAACACTACGGTCTTGTTCTTGTTTGTTGTTCCCTTCACTCTGTTTCTATTGTTGATGCTGTTGTTTTGGGTAAGATGTTGCAAGACGCCCTCTAAAGTAAGACTTCCATCTTACTTTTAATTCTCTAGACCAAAGATCTCACTAGATCTCCTCTCAGCACATCTATTGAATGGTTATTCTCTTTTTAATCTTGACTTTTAATGTGAATGGTTTTGTCATTTTTTGTCATTGCATAATAGTGATCTGTGAGTTTATATCGTCCTGGGACCCAGGAATAGACTTTAGTCCTCTGTAGTGGACAACAACTTACATGTCACCGTTTTTAAGTCTGGATGTCCTGTAAAGGGCACATTCAGGGCACATTCAGGCAGATATACCAATGTAGTGATCAAATGTAACACAAATATAATAATATTTCGTAATTATAATTTAAATCTGACAATTTTTTTAATTGTCATAAATCGACATCTCAGGAAAATGTTATGGGGTTTCAAAACAAAATATGACTTTCTGCTATGAAACAGGACATTCATTTCTTACATGTCCACTTTAGAGGACACCGGGGCTTAAAGTAAATCGTGTTTATCAGGCATTTTGGGAGACAGGACAAGTGAATATGGAAAGAAATCATGTTTCAATATTCCTTTGAAATATTAGATATTATTATGAAAATCTTGCCAATTACTAATCCCATTATTACACTTATTTTTTCATTACATGTTGCTCCAAGAACACATTAATATGCAAATTAGATACAATGTATAAATACATTGCATTGATTGGGAAAACCCGCTTATGGCAATTTTTACACACATATTGCATGAAGCAAAATGGTATATCAAATCATTCTGTTATATCTTTCATAACATAGTTGAGAATCATCTTTATACAAAGTTTGGTATAAAAAAAATCCTGAAACCTAAATTATTATTTTTTTTCATCTAAAAAAACATTGAGCCCTGGGGTGTATTCCAGAAAGCAAGTTATGTGGCATACCCGGGTATGTTTAAGAGTAAGTAAGCGGATAACCTCAACTTTCGGTTCCAAAAACGGAGGTAACTTTCAGTATAAGTAGCCATAGCAACTCACTCTCTGAACATAACCTGCTCCAGAGGTTATGTAAATCGCCATTAAACAAAAGAAGAAAAGGAAGTAGAATGGCGTCTGTTTCCATGGTGAATCATCGATTCGTCACTCTGTTGAGAATGTCTTGTGTGTTCACAGTTAACATACTCTGAGGTAAACTCTGTTTTTGGAACCAGCATACCTCAAGCTTTGGGTTAATCAACTAAGAGTTCAAGGTATATGTGACGGTAAGTTAACCTTGCTTTCTGGAATGCCCCCCTGGTGTCCTCTACAGAGTTTATTTCCTTATATTTCTTATGCTCTAGTCTAAACAATGTAATGACACGAAAATATTATAAATTCACAAAACTGGACATAAATGTTTTTCATTTGTATTTTTTATTGATGAGAGAATTGTGGGCACCGTAAATAATTCAGACGTTCAGGGGATTTCTTTAAATTAATTTAAGTACATTGAAAAGATAAAGAGGGGTTGTTGATGAGAATTGGGTCAATTGTTTGTTCTTTCAATATTTAATTGAACAATTATTACAATGAACGTTTTTTTGTAATTATTATTATTATTATTATTATTATTTAAAATAATATTTGTAATAATAGACAATATTACATTTCATACATCTTCATTGTTTATAAGCATTTCCATGGGCTAATATTGAGTGTAATCATTCAGCCTTTATGATTATGACATCACAGAATTTAAAGAATGTGTGTGCCTTTCAGATGTATGCTATTGTCTCTTTTGATTGGCTGATGGACCTCATGCACTAATATTAAAGGAGATGTTTTATTTCATGCAGCACTGTACAGACTAATCAGCATCTGATTTGAAGCCGCAGATTGTTGGTCATCATTTTATTTTTTTTATTTTTTTAAGTACCTACAGTATTTTTACAATGGTTTTGGCCAATTGGTTTTGTAACTGTAAAAAAGTCTCAGGTTATGACTGTAACCATGGTTCCCTGAGAAGGGGACTAAGACACTGCATCTTGGTTTGATGCTATACGCCATCAGTGTGACTGGTGTCTGAAGCATGTGGTGATGACAATTTTATTAGGCCGATGATAGTCTATGACATCAATACCGGAGTGGCCGTAAGTATAAGAGGGCGCCTACAATGTACGTCATTAACTTCTTTGTCTTAAGGAAATGTGTTTGCAGGCCTGGAGCATGGCAACGAGACACAGTGTCTCGTTCTCGTTCTCCTTCTCAGGGAACCATGGTTAGAACTCAACACTGCGCCTTGGATTAACACTATGGGGAACAAATACACTCTACGCTATGCTGAGGGAATACCTGCCTCAGTAGCTGTGCCTATGCACAACTATAATGGGCATAGCATAATTTGACAAATGGGACTTAGCCAGAGACAGATGCATCAATCATTCAGAGCACATCCTAAGACCCATAGAGGCTGTCTAATAGTAGTATTCCCTCGACCATTACCCAAGCTTCTATGCTCTATGGCAGGGGTGTCCAAAGTCGGTCCTGGAGGGCCACTGTCCTGCAGAGTTTAGCTCCAACACAACAGTAGTTAGTGCGGGTAGCAAACTAGGTAGAGGAGATAAATGCCCTACAATACTAGCTTACCGTCCATCCACCTTGAGGAGAGTACACAAAGGGGAGAAAAGACCCTTCTTCAAAAACCACCATTGGAGAGTGTGTCTCTCTTCTTTAGCTCACTTTGCTTAACCGTGAGTTAAATTATCTATGCCACCAAAGGAGAACAAATCCGGCCTATCACCCCATAACTGGGGAGGGCTAACTCAGATTGCGCTCTCCTTAAGGGCTATTCAATCAGTTACCAAAGGGAGCCTAGGTCACTTAAGCCTACCACCCTCGGAATCAAACCATACTAAAAATGTGTGTAATGAAGTAATGAAAACTGAAGTTAGTCCAGATTTTTCGTTACCTGCTTCCAACAGCCTAAGTGTTTGCTTACTTAAGTACCCAAATCTGTTTGGGGAAGAAATTTAGTAGCTCTACCATCAACCTGTGCCAGACCTGTCAGAAGACCTGTGGTTCGTAATATTATCAAAGTTCTCTAAATCATCAGTCCAGCCTCAGGGTACAACCGCTTGTACCCCACACACACCCTTATTTGATCTTGTGTGCCAAATAGTTTCTTATTAATTACTTCCCTCAATCTTGTCGTTTCCTCCTAGTGTCCTGCCTCCTCTGTTCTCTAATCCTCGGAGGTACATCAGTGGCCATGCTCTCCCTCTGGCCCTGCCTCCAGACCTCAGACTGTAACAGACCAGGACCCCCAGAGGTCCTGGGCCGAGATTTTGATTGGCCCGGGATGTACTCGATGAAAGCCGCTGATTGTGCCCTTGCCTCTGTAAACTTCCCAACCATTGTCATTGCCATGGCACATTCAGGTCCCTTGTGCTCCACACCTAAACACAATGCACAGATTGTGTGTCCTCAGGAGGCACACACTTCCTATGCTTGTTAGGTTCCACATCAGTTAAGGCTCCAATGGGGAGTGGAGGACCCTACTTTAAAATCCCCAGACAGCATTCATCTTGTACCTGCTATAGCCCACAACTATAATTGAATTAGTACAAGCCCTAATGACAGATAACAAGGAGGGATGCCCCTCGCGAGGGAAGCAAACTAGGGAGAGGAGATAAATGCCCTACAATACTAGCTTACCCTACATCCACCTTGAGGAGACCTACTCAAAGGGGAGAAAAGACCCTTCTTCAAAAAAATGAAGGTGACTTGAAGAAATGCTTGTTTAGCCTTCACAATGCGCTAATGTGCTAATAGCCTTCACAATGCGCTAATACAAACAAACAGCTTCCAAAGACAAAAAAGCTGATGATGTACATTGCAGGAGACCTCTTGTACTCCAGTAATGATATCATAGACTGGTGTTGCAGGTTTTCACACATCAGACACTGGACGCGCTGATGGTGTACCCGTAGCATCAATCCAAGACGCAGGGTTAAGTTCCACTCCGAAAGAGAATCTCGCTTCACATAATCTTAATGTTATATTTTGTTGTATTCATCAAAATAAAACAAAAATATGGACCCTACTTTATCAGTTTTTAGCTTAAATACCTATCAGTGAAACACAGTCAGTGAGGCAAATAATTTCCTATGCAAATAAAGAAGCACCTTCTGTGGGTCAAGAAACTGCCGCTGACGTGTCCAGAGCCGTCACAGCCCGGAGTGGGACACGACATGCCGTCTGTTTTCCCAGCCTTCCATGTGAACTGGGAGCCATTGATGTAGCCGTCCTTCTGCCGTTTGGCCGCTAGAGGGCAGCCTGATGCGCTGCGGTGGGATGCATATTTACCCGTTATGTGACCCTGGCCATCACAGCCTGGCACCGGACACCTGCAAACACAAACAAACCACTGTTTCACTGTACTGGGATCTCTTTCAGATAAAGTATCTCAATGTTATTTTGCTTCAGCTGTACAGTAGTAACTAAAACACAAGTTGGCACCAGGGGTATTAACTAAATCAAAAACAAAAAAATTTTTTTTACTTGAAATGAAATAAAGTAAAATCTTAAAATTATTTTAATTTTCTATTAATTTTTAAACAAATTAATTCTAGTTGCCAAGGCAAAATTTCTCATTTTAAGTTGTTCAATAACTAAAACTATTAAAAATAGTTTTTAATTAAATAAAATTAATAAAAACAATATTGACAAAACAACTAATAAAAACAACACATTTACTAAAACTTTAACTCAAAAAAATTATAAATAAATGAAAATGCAAAAGGCATTCAAAATATTAAGGGGGTCATGAATTGAGAAATCAACTTTCCCTTGAGCTTTTGATATATAAAAGTTAATGGCAATATAAGAATATCCTGTAAGTTTCAGAGCTGAAAACGTCCTTCACTGTAAAAAAAAAAAGTTGAGAAAACTTAAAAGTTTAAGGCAACCAGCTGCAGAACATTTTTGAGTTTTCTCAACTTAGGGTTAATTAGTTATCTCAACTTTCTTCATGTTAAATAGTTGAATAAACTTTAAAAGCTGAATTTATCATATAAAACATAAGTTGGATATTTACAGTGTTGTTAGTCAAAGAAAAGCTTTTATAGACACCAGGCCCATCAAATGAGAGATCTCAGAATGTGTCTAGATGTGACGTCAGAGTGTGGTGAAACTCTGCAATGAGGCTTTTGTGTGTGTGTGTGTGTGTGTGTGTGTGTGTGTGTGTGTGTGTGTGTGTGTGTGTGTGTGTGTGTGTGTGTGTGTGTGTGTGTGTGTCATGGCGGCGGCGGCATGCTCGCACGCTTCACGCTGACATGCTGCACTAAGAAAGTTAACATCTACACCCGTCGTAGCTGCCGGCGAAAACGCAGAAAGAGCTTGAACATGTTAATATCAGGACTACTTACAATGTGCGTGGTTTCAACCCTGAAGTTTGCAACCAAAGCTGCTTTAAGAAGCGGTAAGATCCGTAATATCGGATGGCGAATCCATGACCCGACAAATGTTTGTCCTGAAAGTAACCATCTGCACGCCACTTGGCCGAACTTTGAACAGTACAATCGCCCACTTTCTGATCAAGAGTGGATGCACTTTCAGGTACAGGAGAGAGAGTTCAGGAAAACCCTGGATGTGAAACTAATTAATGACAGACAAACAGTACAATTCACCGGAAACAACCCGCGTCACTGGACTAAACTTATAACCATCCTATGTGGAGTATACTACAGGAATGGATCCTACACACCAACTCATAAAGATGGGAGACCATTAGGAATACCTTTGCTAAAGTACACCGTAAGAATTCTTCGGAAATTCCCCCTCTGTAGAACGCTCTCACCGAGGCCCGATCCAGAGACGCTCACTGAATGGATAAATCAGCAGCTGCGCTTCGTACGGGAAACCATCCAGCCGGCGCTCAATAAAGCGACGAATTCCAGCAGCACGAGAGAAACCAGAGTGGTGAGCGGAAACGAACTAGCTTATCTTTGGGATCACCGTAGGAGTAAGGCAATTGATATCATTCTAAATAACAGCACTTACCCAGATCCCCCACCTGCGATAAACGACGTCAATAACGTTTATGAGTATTATGTTGCGAAATGCCAACCAGCACAGATACACCAGCAGACCAGCAGTCCTCCGTGGAGCGGCGCTCTTGACCTGGAAGACCCGAGGTGTTATCCCGTAAGCTCGGATTTCACCGCGGAGGAGATTTCAGCCGTGCTCTGCAGCCTCCCGAATAACAAAGCATGCGGCGCAGACGGTGTCACCTATGAAGTACTTAAGGCAACAAAACAATTCTCAATAGTGACACTCACTCAGATTTTTAATGTCTGTTTAAACAACCGGAAAGTTCCCGATTCCTGGAAGGGGGCTATTATATACAGGATCCCCAAGAAAAACAACGTTCCAGAAGATCCCTCCACCTGGAGGGATATATCGCTGCTCCCCGCTATATACAAGGTATTTATGAAGTGCATTTTATGCAGGATTTTACCTTGGCTAGTGGAATCAGGAACATTGTCACCCAAACAGAAAGCATATATAGAGAGGCAGGGAATGAATGAGCACGTATTCTGCTTGAAAACTGCCATTGATGATTTTAAACATGAATCCTCCCGCTTCTATGCGGTATTCCTCGATTTTCGAGACGCCTTTGGTTCCCTACCACATAGCGTAATGCTTCACTCCCTTGAAGAAATAAAGCTGCCGGAACAGTATATACATGTAATCAAGAATGTGTACGATAATTCATTTTTACAAGTGATTTGCGGACATCAACTAACGAAACCGGTTAAACTCGAAGTTGGCATTAAGACGGGGTGTCCGTGGAGTGCCGTGAATTTCGTACTGGCCTTAAACCAATGGCTGAAGTGGTTATGTTCTCTTGCCCCGCTTGACATTACATCTCCAAACCCAGTTCAGGCTTTTGCCGATGACGTCCTCATAGTATCAAGAGAGGAGAATGTCATTACACACATGCTGTCATACACCGATCGCTTCCTGCAATGGTCTGGACTTGGAGTTAAGAACAACAAATGTGCGGTGTTCTATGAACGACGCAGCGGGGGCAATAGATGGTATAGGGCCAAGTATGATCAGCCTCCATCATTTACAATCGCCGGAAGCACAATTAGAGTCTATTCAAGACATGAATCGTACAGTTATCTAGGACATTTGTTTAATGTTGCAGGAGAATGGCAAGAGCAAGTGAGCGATATCTGTAAAGAGTACTCCAGCAGACTGGACCTGATAGACCAGTGTCCTCTACCGATCTGCATGAAACTCCAGGCCATTCGGGACATAGCACTATCTAAGATCCAACATCTGTTTGCCAACGTCCACATCGCTAAAAAACATCTGACGGAGCTGAACAATAAGACCGTGCAACTGGTAAGAAAATGGTTAAATCTCAATACACACACGACAAGAAGTATTCTCTTTATCAGCAAATCCGAAGGGGGACTGGGGATTCCCAACATTGAATGGATTTATACAGCGACCAGAGTACAGCATCTACTGCATATGTTGAATAACGACGACCTTACAGTTCGTGAAGTTGCCCGGCGCTCATTGGTGCTGGATCTGAGCAAACGTAAGGTCCCCTTTTCTGCAGTCGGAGAATCGGGCTTCCTCGGCTTCCGAAAGAAACCTAGCGGAAAGCTGGACACCAGGGCTACGGGATTCGGAGTACGTTCGGATTGGCCCGATCTGAATGACTTGTGCAGCAACAATAATATACAGTTGAACTGGGCACATACTGGCGGGGAGCAGGTGAACATCAGCCATGCACAGATTATGGATCTTAATGTGTATGCTGAGGCGACTCTTCATCACGGTAAGAAGCTGAACAGCCGGACGTGCAGGTATGAAATCCTTCAGTACTTTCAAACACAACAGCGCGATTACTGGCTTAACCTGCGCCTTCAAGGAAAGCTGGCATGCTTGCAGAGCGCGGACCATACAGTCTCTCACTCTGCGTTACAAAACTCAGCCGTAAACGACGGTATCCTAAAGTTTGTTATTAAAGCCAGGCTACAAACACTCCCGACCAAATACAATCTTTCCCTGTGGTTTCCAAAACATCACGAACCATTCTGCTTACTACACCGCGATAAGATCATGGAATCTACAGCGCACATAATGAACGGATGCCCTGCGTTCAAAGGACTTTACATCGCGCGCCACGATCGCATCGTAAACACAATAGCTCAAGAACTGCGCAAAGTTTCTGGACAAAGTGCAATACACGTAAATAAGACTGTTCAAACCAGCTGGTTCTCAAACCTGAACGATAATATAAACTTTCTTAAAAGTGCTCTAAGTGAACACCCAAATACTCCAGACATTGTAGTCATTGATGAACTTTCTAAAGATATCGTGATTCTAGAAGTAGGCTGTTGTTTTGATGCTTACATGGACTTGTGTTTTTCTGAGAAAATGTTAAAGTACCAGCCGTTAACAAATGCTATGGCAGTGTGTGGCTACAGGACCAAACTAACTGTTCTTATCTTGGGTAGCTTAGGGCATGTGCACAGATTATGTGTCCGAGGCTTGCAGATTGCTGGACTGAGTAAAAAGAGCTCTAAGCAAATAGCCAGATATTGCTCTGTTTCAGCAATCATAGGCAGTCTGCATGTGTGGAGAAGACGATGTTATCTTTACCCATAGCCCATTGACTGATGTGGTCGGGACTGTTTACATTGTCTGTATTGCCAGGTTAAACATGATAAGCTCTTTATGAATATTTGGATGCTGTGTTGCTTTAATCAGTATTTGTCATTCCAAATAAAATAATTAAATGTGTGTGTGTGTGTGTGTGTGTGTGTGTGTGTGCACGTGTGTGTGTGATGCACGGTTCGCCGTTATATCCACCGAACGGACGGGCCAAGTAATAAAAAATAACATTCCAATCAATTGCGAGTGGATGACAGATGAATCATTGTGTTTGTCTGATAAAGACATTTTGCGAGCCCTGTGGGCGAATCATTCCGGTTGCCTTTTTCCCACACGCTTTTAAAACAATTCCCACATGAACTGACAGGGGAGCTGAAGCTCATTATGATATGCAAATCTTATCCAATCATAGCAGTGGGCGTTTACTTCCAAGTCTTCAGTGCGGCACACCCATAAAAACAGAGCGTTCCATGAGAGAGGCTCAAAACAAGGGCAGAAAATAGCCTATTACTTATTCATTATGATGTTTTTGAATGTAAAAACCACGCAAACGTCATAAGTTGACCCCAGACAACAGTATAAAAAATTTAAAAAGCCAGTTCATGACCTCTTTAATAAATACTATGATAGTATTCTCTATGATATAAAATAACACATATATAAACAAAAAAGAAACAAAATTATAACCTAATTAAAAACTCAAATGTATTTAATATTTACTCTTAGGTAACATTTGATAACTTTAGTTAATTTTAACTACATTAGTTAACATGAACTAACAATGAAAAATACTTCTAAAAAGCATTTTACAAATACATTATTAAAATGGACAAAGTTGAATCTGTTCATATTATTTAATGAACCAGAGCTGACATGAACTAACAATGAACCGCTGATTTCTATTGACTATAAACCAAGATTAATAAATGTTAGTTAATACATTAACAAAAGTTAACTAATGAAACCTTATTGTAACTTAAGTGTTACCTGCTCTTATTAGTTTAACTTTCTGATTTATTTACATTAATGTTAAACATGGGCTACTACTGAACAAACTGAGCTGGTAAGCACAACTTGCTGGCAATGGTTATATTTGCCCTATTAACATCCAGGAATGGAAATAATTATTGTTTTTCTGTCATTTTACATCAGACGGAGCTCTTGGAGTCCTTCACTGGAGTTTAAAGGCAGTACCTGATCGGCTCCTGGTCCTCCTTGTCCTCTTTACTGTGTGTCATCTTTATCCCAGTCTTCCGAGCACGTGGACATCCTGACAAACTGGAGAAAATCAAGCTGTTGTTACTTCAGCTCTTGTGAAAAAGAAGCACACTTTAGCATGCATTTAAAATGAGTACTTAATATAATAATATAAATAAGTGTAGTTCTTTAAAGACTGGCAATAGATTATTGAAACAATGATTTAAAATGTATTTGAAGCACTTTTTAAAAGTGTACTTAAGTGTGTTAAGAAACATAGTCATGAAAGTGTACATGCAAGAGGCCTTTTCATCTCATTAATATTATCTGCAATTTTTTAATTACGATACACTTAAAGCTGCTGTCCGTAACTTTTTTTGTGTTCAAGATTTACAAAAATGATATAATGAGAATGTACAACATGAATCCATTTTCCAAACCTTGTTGTGTCTTACCCTGAATCATTATGGTACACTTATAATACGTGTTTATATTGGGACTATTTCAGACCGGTCTGGTAGGAACCGCTGCGGAGGAGCACAGTCCCTGCGTGATTCGCCATAGACATCAACAGAGAGAAGTAGCTCCGGCTGCAATGTTCTTCCGCAAGACGCCTGCAGTTCTGTTTATTAACCGCTAGAGCGCAACAAGTTACGGACTGCAGCTTTAAGTGAACTTCTTTCACATGGAAGTGTGTTCACATTACCTTCTGTGTGAAGCGTAGTTGCCAGTGATATGTCCCGAGCCATCACAGCCCGGGGTCGGGCACCTGGGACAGAAATACACCCCGTTACTGCCCAGCATGCACAAGAACAGCCCTGACCTTACATTATCAGTGCAAAACCAGCATTAACTCCCACAACAGCCTTTCTACAGCAAAACTCCTGAAGGAAAAGAGAAACGAAGGAAACAAGCTTCACAGCATCACTCATTGAGTCACAAGAAAACAAATAGAGCCTAATAATCTGATACAAAACAATGAGCTCACAACTTAAAGGGATAGTTCAACCAAAAATTAAAACAGGATTTTGAAATGAGTTACAAGGAGTAACCCTTGACGCATGCGTATTGACGAACGCAGAAGCGCAGAGGATAGAGCAAAACAAAACACCAGTCATGAATTAGAGTCTAAAACGAGAATTTTTAAACAGAAATTGCGGAGGATTTCGATATAAGAGAAGAGGGACTTGAGTTTGTTGCCCAGCCCTATCCGCAAGAGGCGTCAAAGCTTGCGATGTTTCTATACATTGCGTCAGGCCATAAGTCGAATTGTGAACGAATTGTCTGCTAAATGCATAATTGTGTACGGCTTTCCTCCGGAAGTTAGTTATTTTAGTCTATAAAGTTTTAAATATGGATATTTTTCTTACCCAAACGTGCCACTTTGCTTCAGAAGGCCTTTATTAACCCCCCGGAGCCGTGTGGAGCAGTTATATGATGGATAGATGTACTTTTATGGACTTCATAAACAACAACAATTCACTGCCATTATAAAGCTTGGAAGAGCCAGGAGTTTTTTAATACAACTCTGATTGTATCCGTCTGAAAGAAGAATGTCATATACACCTACACTCCAAAAAAAAAAAGATTTATGATGCTGTTCACTTTATTCAAGCAATTCATCTTGATTTAACACCATTATATTAGGTTTCTGGTTCAAATGTAATTGATTCATGTTAAACTGACTTAAAACCGTTACTCTTTGACATAACTTGATGTTTTCATTTTGAAATAACATGTTTCAATCAAGTAAACTTTCACTTCCCATCATGCTTTGCAAAGGGGCTGAATTCGGAGACTAAATGTTTAAATAAAGTGCAATTTGATGCATTTTTAACAAGATGAGAAAATTGAGAGACTTTTTAATGTTTAATGTTTTGTTATGTTGGTATTTAAAAGTTTGTGTTATGTTAGTGTTTTGGAGGTTACCATTGTGGTGAAGTGTAGAGCATGCTTGGGGTGAGGACCTACTAATAACTATTAAAAGTTGTTTTAATAATAAAAAACTACTCTGGGCATGCCATGGATGTAACAAAACCATCTTCTGGCTAGCCAATAAAATCTTGTAAAAGGTTTTTGTAAATGCTCTCAAAAGCTATTCTTTGAATTAATGTAATTAAATCATGGAAAGGATTTCCATGTGATTAAATGGCTTTCTCTCAGCATTAAGCACTTTTGTTAGGCTAACCTAAATAAATTAGTTGGTCCAAAACATTGCAAATTAGTTGGGCTGACACTATTAAATTAAGCTGTGCCTAACCATAGTAAATAAGTTGAATCAACCTTAATAAATTAAGTTGACCCAACATAAGTACATCAAATTGGAATAACACAATTGCATAATGCTGAAATAAAGCAAGTTAATCATGTGGAAATACTTTCCATTATTTTTTTATGTTCATTCAAAGAGTTATTTTTTTGAGTGTAGGATTGCTTGAGGGTGAGTAAATCATGGGTTAATTTTCATTTTTGGGTGAACTAACCCTTTAAACACTGCATATGCACTGTCACAATCCTGTTATAAGCTTCTTTATAACTATCCTGAGTGGTTTTAACACACATTCCGTTCGAGTCATTGTATGTCATCAAATCAAACTCACAGAAAGCAAGTAAATTCTCAGGAGCTTCTTTAAGTTCTAAGAAAACGTTCATAAATAATATGTTCAAAGCTTCAATCCTTGCCATATACCTCAGAACAGCACATGTGCTAAAATATTAAGAGAAACTCTCTTGGCTGTCTGGGTGTGTGTCATTCTCAGGACACCGTGTCCCTGTGACTTATTATTTGACTAATATTACTATGCGTGATATTACTTCATAGTGGCACGTTAGACTGGTGAAATAGCATGACAGACTGGTTTATTTCCAACCACTCCGAGAACACAGGAATACACAGGAGAAAACACAAACTAGACTTCAACATATAAGAGAACCGACAACTATAAACTGAAACACAGGAATATAAATACAATGAACCAACAAAGGGATTTAGGTGAACAGAATCTAATCAATGATTTACCATAGAAACAAACCAAAAGAGAGTGAATGAGTAACTAAGGGAACTAATTATGAACACAGACAAATGGGAACAGAGCAGAAAGAGTGAAAAGGAAACCATAACAGGATATACACGTTACAAAGATTTTGTTCAATCAAAAGAAATGTCAACAAAATGGTGCTTTGAAGAACTTTTCAGTGGAATATACACCGATCAGGCATAACATTATGACAGGTGAAGGGAATAACACTGATTATCTCTTCATCACGGTACCTGTTAGTGGGTGGGATATATTAGGCAGCAAGTGAACATTTTGTCTTCAAAGTTGATGTGTTAGAAGCAGGAAAAATGGGCAAGCGTAAGGATTTGAGCGAGTTTGAAAAGGGCCAAATTGTGATGGCAAGATGACTGGGTGAGAGCTTCTCCAAAACTGCAGCTCTTGTGGGGTTTTCCCGGTCTGCAGTGGTCAGTCTCTATCAAAAGTGCTCCAAGCAAGGAACAGTGGAGAACCGGCCACAGGGTCATGGGCGGCCGAGGCTCATTGATGCACGTGGGGAGCGAAGGCTGGCCCGTGTGGTCCGATCAAACAGACGAGCTACTGGAGCTCAAACTGCTCAAGAAGTTAATGCTGGTTCTGATAGAAAGGTGTCAGAATACACAGAGCATCTCAGGTTGTTGTGTATGGGGCGGCACAGCTGCAGACCAGTGCCCATGCTGACCCCTGTCCACCGCCCAAAGCACCAACAGTGGCACGTGAGCATCAGAACTGGACCATGGAGCAATGGAAGAAGGTGGCCTGGTCTTATAATTCACGTGGATGTCCGGGTGTGTGTGCGTGGCTCACCTGGGGAACACATGGCACCAGGTGCACTATGGGAAGAAGGCGTGGCGGCGGAGGCAGTGATGCTTTGGGCAATGTTCTGCTGGGAAACCTTGGGTCCTCCATCCATGTGGATGTTACTTTGACACGTACCGCCTACCTAAGCATTGTTGAGACCATGTCCAGCCTTTCATGGAAACGGTATTCCCTGTGGCTGCGGCTCTTTCAGCAGATAATGCGCCGCCACAAAGCACAAATGCTTCAGGAATGGTTTGAGGAGCTCAACAACGAGTTTGAGGTGTTGACTTGCCCTCCAAATTCCCCAGATCTCAATCCAATCGAGCATCTGTGGAATGTGCTGAACAAACAAGTCCGATCCATGGAGGCACCACCTCGCAAATTACAGGACTTAAAGGATCTGCTGCTAATTTCTTGGTGTTAGATCCATGCCTCGACGGTTCAGGCTGTTTTGGCAGCAAAAGGGAGACCAACACAATATTAGTAATGAAGAGGGTCATAATGTTATGCCTGCTTGGTGTATTTATATATATATATATATATATATATATATATAATGGAATATACATTTTCAAATATTCTTTTACTGTGATGTATGTGCTTCTGCACCTTCAGTTCGACCCTGTTATACTGTGACATTTCCCCCATAAAAACAATGGGTTGATCTTTATGACATCATATGAGGGAGTGACATCATCAAAGTCTTTTGACCACATGCTTGAAGAGATAAGTTTCTCTTACAGTCTGATCTGTATTTACACTTATGTTTACACTTATATTAACACTTATCAACACTTGTGAAAAAGAAGTGAACATAATTGTACTGAATGTGAATCTTAAAAGTAAAAACTATACTTGCAGATATATAATATAATGTTACTGAAATAAAAGGCCACTTAAATGTACTTAACCCTTAATCGTCCCTTGGGGTCCAGCTGACCCCACTGGACTTTTCCTCCATTTTTTAAAAGTGTTCCCTTCATCTCAGGGCCATGAGACTCGGTGACTTTTCCTAAATAATCTATCTAAACATGCACAAAAAATCTGGGCTTGATTTGGTTGTTCTAAAGGTGTGTAAAAATTTTTTACCGTTTAAGTCCCTCGGGGTCAGATTGACCCCACATTGAAAATGAATGGGAAAGTGTAAAAAATACATTTTTTTTCACTTTTTTTGTCAATTTTTTTTTACTAAATCCAGTATAAATCTGAAAATTTCCACATTTATATCAAGGTCTGGTCCTAGAGCATAAACACAAAGTAGAACGAACTTTCTGTCTCATACACACACGCACACACACACAAACACACACATGTGTGTGACTGCAACAGAGAGCATTTTTATAGAAAGTGGCAAATAAAATCAACAAAACTGGCATAAATCTGAAAGATTTTCAAACATAAATGAAGTACTAATACTAGAGCACAAATGCAATATGGAAAAAGCATGTTCACTCACACACACACACACACACACACAAACACAGGTGTCTGGAGCATTTTTTGGATTTTGGCAATGAATGGGAAAATGTAAAAAATGCTTTTTTTTTCACTTTGTAAAAAAAAATCAACTAAATCCAGTATAAATCTGAAAATGTCTACATTTATATCAAGATCTGGTCCTAGAGCATAAACACAAAGTGGAACGAACTTTCTGTCTCATACACACACGCACACACACACACACACACACACACACACACACACACACACACACACACACACACACACACACACACACACACACACACACACACACACACACACACACACACACACACACACACACACACACACACACACACACACACACACACAAACACACACATGTGTGTGACTGCAACAGAGAGCATTTTTATAGAAAGTGGCAAATAAAATCAACAAAACTGGCATAAATCTGAAAAAATTCCATACATAAATGAAGGACAAATACTAGAGCACAAATGCAACATGGAACAATCATGAGAAAGAGATGGAAAAGGGCAAATAAAAGAAAGATGAAAGGCAGCTTAACTTTTGCATAACTTCCCTATGGACCTCTATTGGAAAATGTGGTCATTGCACTCTCTTTCTCTTTAACTATAATTCCTAAAGTTTTTCCACAAACCTACAGATGGCGGTATTCTATCCCTAACACATAGAGCAATGTCCAAAAACTATTTATATTTATTTAAGATCATCATTCAAGTGATTTTTTCATAAAAAAATATTTTTTAATGAACCAATTTATGACATAGTTAAGTATTTGTGCAGTAAATAGGTAAAAAACTACCAAATACCCACAAAAACACAGCATAAATGTATAGTTGAGAAGTAAATAAAAAAAATGATATATAGTTTTCCATGTAAAAAAATTATATTTCCTTATGCAATCGCTCTGTAAAAGTTTGGGGTCTATCTGACCCCAAGGGACTCAAACGTAAACCCTACTTGAGGGACGATTAAGGGTTAAATGGCCCATTTCCACTGACCAGTATGGTTCAGGACAGTATGATTCGGGACCGTAAATCCTGATCCGGCTTGTGTTTCCACCGGCAACAGTACGCTTATGATAGGCGTGGTGTAGTGATCAACATCATTCTCGCGCAAAAAAGAAAGTGACACGGTAAACAACAATAGACGACATACAGCAGATCTTGTTCTTACTTCTCGGCATGTGACTCATAAGAAGAAGATTCGCTTTGTTTGATCCAAGGTTGCAAGAAAAGCCGAAAAAGCACGCGCAAGTGCCGATTCTCTGTCAACCAATCAATGCTCTGCAGTGATTCTACCCTTTAGTCCACCCTTTAGTACCGGACTACTGTGCTAGGTACCCCAACAGAAGTGTGCCAAAAAAGTGGTACTGTACGGAATTAGGGTACCATTCACAACTTCTGACAATGGAAACGGCAAAAATTGCGTACCGTACTGAACTGTACTGAACCGTACCACTCATTGGAAACGAGCCAAAATAGAGTACACTTTCATGACTGTTTCGTAACACACTTAAGTACACTTTTAAAGTACATTTTAAATCATTGTTTTAAAAATCTATTGAATTGCAATTGTCTATGGTGGCCACTGATGCTTTGGGTCTGATGTGTGAAAACATTAACTTTAAGAGTATAATGAAATTACATTTTCAACACAAATGGCACTGAGTATGAGCCGTGTCTGTGCTATACAGTTTGATACTTACTTGAGTTCTTGTGAGTTGGTGGCCATCATACTCCGGATGCTTTTATCTGCCAAAGGACAACCTGAAAGACTAAAAGATTGCATATTCAGATGTTAGTCAAACTGATGGTCAGACGTGCTACTAATACTAAAAAACAAACACACACATACACACACACAGACATAATCCACTCAGAAAGTTCTGCAAATGCAATAAAGCCATGGTGCATCTGCTCTGTATTTTGTAACCCTCAAAGCCATTTAATGGTTTTTATTCTCTGGAAATTTGGTGAAATACTCAAAGGGTTAACATGGAGAGGCAGTCTGATAACTTTCCGACAGCATAGTTGAAGTAAGCTGAAAACAATATATTCACTGGACTGAATCCACCATTAGAAAATGGAGTCACACCTTCTATGTGAGGCGTAATTACCGGTTACATGACCACTCCCATCACACCCTGATGTTGGACATCTGTCTCCAGAAAAAATAGACCGAATGAAAGGCCAAAATAGTAATTCTGGATTAAATCAGAGATGCTAGTAAAGAAAATTAAAGCCATACCCTAAATTTCTCAACATTGTTGGATAAATTACTACTAATTATATTTGGAAAATGTTAAACTCACATAAGACTCTTTGACAACCGGCTATTTTTCACTTAGAACAACTGATCGTTTCTTCATCTATGCTTTCTGAGGATTGTTTACACTAGCTTACAACAAAACTGAACATTGTCTAAATTCCTTGAGAACGGAACAAAAACTAACAGAAAACAGGCTCAATATATGCCAACAAAAACCAATGAAAGAAACAGGTGCCAATAAATGCCAACAGAGAACACAAACAGAACAAAATGATACTATAAAAACACGACTAAGAGTCCAAAATAAAACTCACATAATGTGACATTACCAACAATCTAAGAGAGGAGGGTGGGAGGGGGCTTAGGAGGAAGAAGCAGAGCTAGCAGAAAGGACTACCGAGGGAGAGGAAGGAGCCAGGGAGGGGATGACGGCGGTAGGAGTGAGGGAGAGACCCCCAACAGAAACACCAGGATGCAGGCCCATGGCAGAAATGAAGGAGAGAGGAGCCAGGGTAGAGCCAGGAGCCTGACCGACTGAGGTGAGGCCAGGGATAGTGGAGACCCATGTGGAGCTGAAGAGATGAAGACTCAGATGAAGTTATTGGACCCAACTGAATGTTGGGTCCAATAACCGTCTATGCATAGGTGCCTAGTTGAACTTGAACTCTGATTGGCTGTTAACACAAAGTGTTTCCCAAATATCTATGATGTTGTTTTTATTGTTCATTGTTTCCAGTTTAGCTTCACTCTCTGCAAGAGTGCTCGAGTCCTAAAATCACATCACATCCTAGAGAGAAGCTGAACCATGAAGAGGTCAAATGAAATGATGTTCAAAATCCATAAAGCGCTTTAAAAGTAAGCGCACTCGGCATCCTGACTCTATTTTAAAGAGCACCTATCATGGAATTTTGAAATTTACCTTTCATGTAGTGTGTAACATAGATCTAAGTGAACAAAAACATCCTGTGATAGCTTGAAATATGACAGTGCACCGTATATATAGTTATTTTCTTTCAAAAGTAAGAGTCGACTCGGAGTCATTTTTAAGAATCGTTAGAAGACCGAAGCTTTTTCTCTGACTAGTTGACGTCAACTTGTCAAGTTATTTGAATACGATACGCCCACTTATTGCGCTCCAAGACGCCAGTGAAAACTAGAAAACATCATGGCCACGAGACGCTGTGTTCTGAAGTGCGACTCAAAAGCAAACTTTTTTCATCTGCCCAAGGATGAGCATTTGAAGACTAAGTGGCTTGAAGACAAACCATACATCGTCGCGATTGAGTGTTTATTATTAGTCGTCAAATGTATGTTTCGCGATCTCAGGAAGCTTTTATTATGGACTTTTATTATGGCACATGGTATCTTCTTCGTCTGTCTGTACCATATATGGACTACATGTGCACAGAGCGCCCTCCGGCTGCCAGTATGAATTGAAAACAACACACAAGAGACTCAATCGCTCATGATTAGGCTATTTCTGCCCATTTTGAGGAAGTATTGAATAAAAAATACTCCTCTGTTTAGAAATTTGACACAGACATATGAGAATCTATCAATATGTCTCCTCATCTGCACACTTTTGAACTAAAAGCCCTGAGGGATGTTGATTTGTCGCGAGTCTTCGTGAGGAGTTTTTTTATGAATGAGATCAGCTGAGGCTCATATTACAATCAAACAGTACCGACGCGGTTTTCATATTCATAACTCCTGACACATATTAACAAATTACTGTCATTATAAGACTTTGATGGGCGTTCCGTTTCCGAAAATATCTGCACAGACTATACCAATCACAACTGACTGGGTCATCTGACCAATCACCGCAGATTAGCGTCACGTAAAGGCGGGGTTTTGAAAAGTGAATCACTAAAGGAATCATTTGAGAATCGCTGTCAAAACAGGTAAAAATAAATGCATATTATAAGAAAACTAAAGTCTTTTTTGTCATTGCATGCATGCAAAACTGTTGTTGGGGACTTCTAAAACAATATTTGGAACATTTTAAATGCCATGATAGGTGCTCTTTAATGTCAGATCATGTGGCATGCAAGAAGAGAGTGAGAGAAGATAAAGAAGAGAAGTAGAACAGGAAGAACCGTGTGAAGGCAGAGGCTTGTGAAACATGGTGCGCAGGGTGATGACATCATTCCGCCGCGGTGCTTACGTTATCAGGTCCTTTTTACTTTCTTTGCAAGGTGGAAATTTTGGTTTGGGACTGGGAATGCCGACATCTGTAGTGTATGCACTGTCCTCTAAAATGTCCTGGAAGGGATCCAGATCATCAGACTGTAACGACAAAGCCAGAAAGAGAAACAGAGACTTGTTAGTATTACTTGTTTAGGCACCATCGCTTTTCATTATAATCTGCTTCAAATTTCTCCATTCTTTCATAATTTTTGATAGTCAGTTCAAATAATTTTGAAGACCCTGAGAACCTTTTAGCTTTACCAATAAAAATTATAAATCTCTATTGACTGCCATTCACAAAGTAGCATTTATGTGTGAGCAACAACAGATTACAAATATACGATAATACATGTAAAAAATATATAAAATTATACATTTTAAAATGTAATATATTCCTGTGATCAAATCTGAATTGTCAGCCTCATTACTCCAGTCTACAGTGTCACATGATCCTTCAGAAATCATTCTAATATGATGATGTTTTACTGCTAAAACAGGATTTTTTTTGCAGATTTTTTAACCTGGCGTGTCTAACTAACTATCAGGACCGCCCGGTACAAAGTACACCTTCCAGTGAACGGTACCAGAGTATTTTGCCACATTCGTGGAGTGGGTGCAGGTAAACAACAGACCGCCGTTCACCATCTGCCTAGCGAAGGTCATCACCAGCCCTACTCCAGACCCAGAGCCCACCACCCACACTCTGCACGGAGAGAACGCCAGAGCCCACCGCAGACAGAGAGCCCGGGCCTGCCATAATGTAAGAGCTAGTAAAGAGGACTGAGCATACAATCGCCCCATAGCCTGAGCCCCACAGTGAGTTTGACCAGGTGCCTGAGCAGGTAATACCGTGCATTGCCATAGGACTGCTCGTGGAGTAAGAGGGCATGGAAGAAAGCCCCGCCCACCGTCCCGCAGTTGAGAGTGAACTGTAGCTGGCCTCTGCATTGTTTGAGAAAATGGAAGAGGGTGTTTCCCTGGTTCTTCTCTCCCCACTGATTCCACCCCTAGCTCTAAGTCTCCTGTGTCTCTGCTGATCCTGCCCAGCTCCTAGTCTCCTGTGTTTCCAAGGATCCTGCCCAGCCTCCCTCTTCCACCTCCTCTTCCAATAACAGCCAATTCCTCTGCCTCACTTTCGCTGTTTCCCTTTAATTCCTCGGATTCCCTCTGATTCCAATCTGCAGATTCACGGATCTGCCTCGCTCCAGTCTCCAGCTCTGCTTCAGCACAAGGATCCCCTAGCTCCACCTCCAGCCACCAATGCCTTAACTTCACCTCCACCTTGGCTCCTCCCTCCCTCGACTCCACCTGGGACCACCATTTTTATGGCTCCACCGGGCTCCCTCGTCCCTCCAGCTCCACCTTGGTCAGACTGCACTTTGCCTGAACCATGGACTTACAGGCCTTAAGCTATGCTCCGGCGGGCTCCATCTTTCCTCCGGCTCTGCATTAGACTAATTTGAAGTATGTTCTGTTTAAGTTTCGTTTTCACTGTTTCCTGCTCTGGTTTGCCTGTGTTCTTTATGCCCTAATTAGTTACTGATGTAATTCACTGGTTCGTACTTATTATGATTAAATAACTCTCCCTGTGTATTTAAACCCTGACTTTTGTCTGTTCATTGTCCCATATCATTTATGGTTATGTGTTTGTTATTTTCTCCTTATCATATTCTCCGGTGGATTGCTGTGATTGGATTACTGAATTAAAAAGACTGTTTGTTATCTCTGATCGTTGTGCGCTCATGACATCCACAACATGACAAACAGTTTTGATAATTTTTTCAGGATTCTTTTAATTCTTTCAGGGTTACAGCTCTACTGGGACCGAGATGGGTCTTGAGCATGTTGCCCAGTTGGGGCCCATCTGTTGACAAGTGCCATCCTATATGAAATCCATGTAGGCAACTGGCACGGGGCCATTATGGAACCCGTGGAAAATCCCATATAGAGCCTATTTTTTGCCCATTTAATACCCACATCGGCCCCACATATAAATGCTGTCTGGGTTAATGCTGGGACCGAGATGGGTCTTGCGCATGTTGCCCATTTTGGTCCCAACTAGTGGCAAGTGCAATCTTATATGAAATCCATCTGGGCAGATAACATGGGGCCATTATGGAACCTGCAGACAATCCTACATGGGGCCCATTTTATACCCAAAACAGGCCTTTATAGTCTCATAAAATAGTCTTTTATGAGAAGTGCCATGGGATTTTTAATGACCACAGAGAGTCAGGAACTCGGTTTAACGTCTCATCCGAAGGACGGTGCTTGTTACAGTATAGTGTCCCCGTGACTATACAGGAGCGTTAGGAGCCGCACAGGGTGAGCACTCCCTACTGGCCACACTTCCAGCAGGTCTACCATCCAGGTACTGACCAGGCTCAACCCTGCATAGCTTCAGTGTGCAAACAGTCTTGGGCTACAGGGTGATATGGCTGCTGT
>NC_137106.1:47377740-47456055 GCF_949357685.1 Gobio gobio
CCATTGGCCGGACTCAATCCGAGGGGCGGGACAAATGGTTGTCTTTCAAATTCCAATTTGAATAGCGCTACAACCAACCAGAGCGCTATCAGTGGTGACAACAATCACAAGCCGATTGTGGCTGAGTCCCATGCGTTTTCCCACCAGCGGAGCTAGTTGATAGATTAAACTTTTGCCGTATCCGGTCGGCAAAACTCAGAACACATCTATGCACACACTGTGATTGGCCTTACTAGAGTTTTTTTTTTCAAGCTTGCAAGTCTACGTAGAGTTGCTAGACGACCCTGGCTGGAAATTACATTTGTTGCCACTAGGGTGCATCTAGATTTCTAGGCTACGCCTTGATGAGATTCAGAGCGATGATCACACACAGATGCATTAGATTGAGTCCATCAACAGCCCCAAAGCTTTACAGTCGTTTCCTCTTCATGGGTTCAAGATTTAATTCAGTAACATTAGGCAGTTTCGATTTACATGCTGTTTAATTTTTAATTGATCATGTTATTTTACATTTGCATAAGCAATCTTCTATCACTTGTTTCTACTTCTTCTTACCCTGTGTTTTGATCTGGAGATTCTGTACTAGATGTGTAATAGCACCAACTACTGTATAACAGTGAAAACATTATCTCAATGGTGGGGAAAGAGTAAAGTAGATTTGAAGTAAATTCCTATGTACACTACCAGTGGACTAACCTACAACCCCAAATCAGAAAAAGTTGGGACAAAAGTTACTTTGACTTGTATTTCATTGCAGACAATATGAACACAAAATATTTCATGTTTTGTCTGGTCAACTTCATGTCATTTGTAAATATGTATCCTTTCCTGTCATTCAGACCTGCAACACATTTAAAAAAAAGTTGGGACAGGAGCAATTTAGGGCTAGTAATGAGGTAAAATGGTTAAATAATGATGTGATTTGAAACAGGTGATGTCAACAGGTGATTGTAATTATGATTTGGTACAAAAGCAGCATCCAAGAAAGGTCTAATCCTTTAGGAGCAAAGATTGGCCGAGGATCGCAGTTTGCCAACAAATACGTGAGAAAATTATTGAAATGTTTAAAAACAATGTTCCTCAAAGAAAGATAGGAAGAGATTTGGATATTTCACATTCAACAGTGCATAACATAATTAAAAGATTCAAGGAATCTGGAGGAATTTCAGTGCGTAAAGGACAAGGGCGCAAGCCTAAGCTGAACAACCGTGATCTCCGATCCCTCAGGCGGCACTGCATCAAGAATCGTCATTCATCTATAAGCGATATCACCACATGGGCTCAGGCCTACTTTGGCAAACCTTTGTCAAGTACCACAATACGTAGTTACATCCACAAATGCCAGTTAAAACTGTACTGTGCCAAAAGGAAGCCCTATGTTAACAGTGTCCAGAAGCGCCGTCGACTTCTCTGGGCTCGGAGGCATCTGGGATGGACCATCACACAGTGGAAACGTGTACTGTGGTCAGATAAATCAGTATTTCAGGTATTTTTTGGGCGGAATGGACGCTGTGTGCTCCGGACCAAAGAAGAAAAGGATCATCCAGACTGTTACCAGCAACAAGTCCAAAAGCCAGGGTCTGTCATGGTATGGGGTTGTGTCAGTGCCCTTGGCAAAGGTAACTTGCACTTCTGTGAAGGCACCATTAATGCTGAAAAGTACATAGAGATTTTGGAGTATAATATGCTGCCTTCAAGAAGGCATCTTTTCCAGGGACGTCCATGCATATTTCAACAAGACAATGCAAAACCACATTCTGCACACATTACAAAGTCCTGGCTGCGGAGGAAGTGGCTACGGGTACTTGACTGGCCTGCCTCAGTCCCGACCTGTCTCCAATAGAGAATGTGTGGCGCATTTTGAAGCGCAAAATGCGACAACGAAGACCCCGTACTGTTGCCCACCTTAAGACTTGTTTGCAGGAAGAATGGGACAAAATTACACCTGAATTACTTCATCACTTGGTGTCTTCAGTCCCTAAACGTCTTTTAAGTGTTGTGAAAAGGAATGGCAACATTACAAAGTGATAAATGCTTTACTGTCCCAACTTATAAATAAATGGGGAAGTATCATAAAAGTAATCCATACAACATGTGCACAAAATTCCAAGTAGCTTTATATGAAAACAAACCAAAATGTAAGTCATTATTCACAGTTACTCTTCAATCTTCTACAAAAGTTGTTAAAGACTACAAAAGTGGATTGTCAATGTCATCTGTCACCATTCATTCGGATGTGTCTCATGACCAAACGTCAAACCTGAATGCGGCCACATCTGAAATTGCATACTTTCCTACTACATAATAGGCATAAAACATTATGTGACAAAAGAAGTCTGAATTCGCAGTACTCATACAAGTGTAGGCAAAAGTACCTGGATGACCTACTACTTCCCACGAGATTCTGAAGACTCTAGTGCTTGTGAAGAAATTACCTATTCAAAATAAGTACCAAGAGAGTATGTGAGAGTAATGCCTGTGTGTCTAATGGCATATTTTAATTTTGCGCGACAGAGAAGGGCAAGATCCCCCACCCATTCACTTAAAATAATATAGTGGTCATTATATTCTTCAACAATTCTCCTTTTGTTTTCCACTGAGGGAATTTTAATATTGTGGATAAAATATTAAACTTTTATTTATTTATTTTGTAATTAAAAATAATAAATATAAATTAATAAAAACTCTATAGACATATAAAAAATTATTACAAATTACAAAAACACACCAATAAATGTTTATCCACAATATGACAGTATTATAACAGTATATTAATGCTAATAATAAAAATGCCCCCTAGTCAATGTGAAAAGTAACAGCACACATCTACTGCATGATTTGACGAATCTAACAAACAAACTGTGCCAAAGCCAAGTTACGTGCCAAAGTTTAATTCCTAGGGTTTGTTCAAATCCCTAAACCTAAGTCTGAGCAATAGCAGCAGTGATTCTGGATTATACACAATGCAATAATTCTGTTCTGGTTCTGCTTTGTTACTGGGATGAATTTGTCTCTTGTGGACATATACAGGACTATGCATCATGATACACATTCATGCTCTCATTTAAGAGCTTAATTCAGTGATATTCACAAACACACACACACACACACACACACACACACACACACACACACACACACACACACACACACACACACACACACACACACACACACACACACACACACACACACACACACACACACACACCGAAACTCTAAACACACACTGCAGGAGTTGATGAATGCAGAAATGGTCACATTTGCCTGAGCAAGGGCAACACCCAGCTTATTATAAAAGTCTGTAATGGTAATGAAAATGATACATTTGTATTGGTGCACTGAAGGATCCTGGACTAATAGCACTGGGCCAGCAGGGCCATTAATGGATGATGGTGTGCGTGTGTGTGTGCGTGCGTGTGTGTTTGTGAGTGTTGGGTACAGAAAATAGAGAACAAGACCTTATGCTCAAGAATAACCAGGAAAATATTTCAGCCTTCTGTTCCACATACAGTTGAAAAAAGCAGATGTGGTTGCAGTCGCAACATTTTACATTTTAGGGATTAAACTCGAAAAACCTGCAGTTTGATTTCCATGAGACTGAAAAAGTAAAGGTGAGATAAAGTACATGAGGATGTCCATTATGAATGCAGTTTGTATGTACACAACCCGTCTAAACGGATCTCAGTGAATTCAGTTATGCAGAGCGAAGACATCAGATGTAATTAGTGAAGGATGGGGAGGAGCTGTCTCTGCCTGTCACCCTGACCTCTGTTACTACGGGAACCCCCAGAGGAAGTGACAGTGAAGCAAAGAGGTCACGTCCCACAGCTCCACTTCCTGCTGCCGCCCCAACTAAAGCTGCTCCAATTAGAGAGCGAGAGAGACGAATGGAAAGTGAAAAAAAGAAATGCCACTGAATAAAATCTCTTGTTTCTCTTGTTTTCCAGTACAAATATCTGAACCTAAATGAACAAAAACATGCAGAATTGCTTACATTTTTTCTGTCTGAAATGATCTGTTTTTAATCTGCTGTCAGATCCAATACAACATCTTTCAACAAAAGTTTCTTTGCAAACCCTCCCTTGCACTGCGCCTCGCTACAAAACATCCTGCAGTCAAATCCATCCATCCATCCATCCATCTTCTTCCGCTTTATCCAGGGCCGGGTCGCGGGGGCAGCAGTCTAAGCAGAGATGCCCAGACTTCCCTCTCCCTAGACACTTCCTCCAGCTCTTCCGAGGGGACACCGAGGCGTTCCCAGGCCAGCCGGAAGACATAGTCCCTCCAGCGTGTCCTAGGTCTTCCCCGGGGCCTCCTCCCGGTTGGACATGCCCGAAACACCTTCCCGGGAAGGCGCTCAGGAGGCATCCGGAACAGATGCCCGAGCCACCTCAACTGACCCCTCTCGATGTGGAGGAGCAGCGGCTCTACTCCGAGTTCCTCCCGAGTGACTGAGCTCCTCACCCTATCTCTAAGGGAGCGCCCAGCCACCCTGCGGAGAAAACTCATTTCGGCCGCCTGTATCCGGGATCTTGTCCTTTCGGTCATGACCCAAAGCTCATGACCATAGGTGAGAGTAGGAACGTAGATTGACCGGTAAATCGAGAGCTTCGCCTTACGGCTTAGCTCTTTCTTCACCACAACAGACCGGTACATCGACCGCATTACTGCAGAAGCTGCACCGATCCGTTTGTCAATCTCCCGTTCCATCCTCCCCTCACTCGTGAACAAGACCCCTAGATACTTGAACTCCTCCACTTGAGGCAGGAACTCTCCACCAACCTGAAGTGGGCAAGCCACCCTTTTCCGACTGAGGACCATGGCCTCGGATTTGGAGGTGCTGATCCTCATCCCAGCCGCTTCACACTCGGCTGCAAACCGTCCCAGTGCATGCTGAAGGTCCTGGTTAGAAGGGGCCAACACGACAACGTCATCCGCAAAGAGCAGAGACGAAACCGCATGGTCCCCAAACCTGACACCCTCCGGCCCCTGGCTGCGCCTAGAAATTCTGTCCATAAAAATTATGAACAGAACCGGCGACAAAGGGCAGCCCTGCCGGAGTCCAACATGCACCGGGAACAAGTCTGACTTACTGCCGGCAATGCGGACCAAACTCCTGCTTTGGTCGTACAGGGACCGGACAGCCCTTAGCAAAGGACCCCGGACCCCATACTCCCCGAGCACCCTCCACAGGATGCCGCGAGGGACACAGTCGAATGCCTTCTCCAAATCCACAAAACACATGTGGACTGGTTGGGCAAACTCCCATGAACCCTCCAGCACCCTGTAGAGGGTATAGAGCTGGTCCAGTGTACCACGGCCCGGACGAAAACCAGACTGTTCCTCCTGAATCCGAGGTTCAACTATCGGCCGAATTCTCCTCTCCAGTACCCTGGCATAGACTTTCCCGGGGAGGCTGAGAAGTGTGATCCCCCTGTAGTTGGAACACACCCTCCGGTCCCCCTTCTTAAAAAGAGGGACCACCACCCCGGTCTGCCATCCCAGAGGCACTGTCCCCGACCGCCACGCGATGTTGCAGAGGCGTGTCAGCCAAGACAGCCCCACAACATCCAGAGACTTGAGGTACTCAGGGCGGATCTCATCCACCCCCGGTGCCTTGCCACCGAGGAGTTTCTTGACCACCTCGGTGACTTCAGCCCGGGTGATGGACGAGTCCTCCTCTGAGCCCCCAGCCTCTGCTTCCTCAATGGAAGGCGTGATGGCGGGATTGAGGAGATCCTCAAAGTATTCCTTCCACCGTCCGACGATATCCCCAGTTGAGGTCAACAGCCGCCCATCGCCACTGTAAACAGCGTTGGTAGGGCACTGCTTCCCCCTCCTGAGGCGCCGGACGGTTTGACAGAATCTCTACGAGGCCAGCCGATAGTCCTTTTCCATGGCCTCACCGAACTCCTCCCAGGCCCGAGTTTTTGCCTCCACAACCACCCGGGCTGCAGTCCGCTTAGCCTGCCGGTACATGTCAGCTGCCTCAAGAGTCCCACAAGCCAACCAGGCCCGATAGGACTCCTTCTTCAGCTTGACGGCATCCCTTACTTCCGGTGTCCACCACCGAGTTCGGGGATTGCCGCCTCGACATGCACCGGAGACCTTACGGCCACAGCTCCGAGCGGCAGCTTTGACAATGGAGGTGGAGAACATGGTCCATTCGGACTCAATATCTCCAGCCTCCCTCGGGATCCGGTCGAAGTTCTGCCGGAGGTGGGAGTTGAAGATCTCTCTGACAGGGGGCTCGGCCAAACGTTCCCAGCAGACCCTTACAGTACGCTTGGGTCTACCGGGTCTGTCCAGCTTCCTCCCCCGCCATCGGATCCAACTCACCACCAGGTGGTGATCAGTTGACAGCTCCGCCCCTCTCTTCACCCGAGTGTCCAAGACATACGGCCGCAGGTCAGATGAAACGACCACAAAGTCGATCATTGACCTACGACCTAGAGTGTCCTGGTGCCATGTGCACTGATGGACACTCTTATGCCTGAACATGGTGTTCGTTATGGACAAACCGTGACTAGCACAGAAGTCCAATAACTGAACACCACTCGGGTTCAGATCAGGGGGGCCGTTCCTCCCAATCACGCCCCTCCAGGTGTCACTGTCATTGCCCACGTGGGCGTTGAAGTCCCCCAGTAGAACGACGGAGTCCCCAGTCGGAGCACTTTCCAGCACCCCTCCCAGGGACACCAAAAAGGCCGGGTACTCTGCACTGCCGTTCGGCCCGTAGGCACAAACAACAGTGAGAGACCTATCCCTGAGCCGAAGCCGCAGGGAAACGACCCTCTCGTTCACCGGGGTAAACTCCAACACATGGCGGCAGAGCTGGGGGGCTATAAGCAAACCCACACCAGCCCGCCGCCTCTCACCATGGGCAACTCCAGAGTGGTGAAGAGTCCATCCTCTCTCGAGGAGTGTGGTTCCAGAGCCCAAGCCGTGCGTAGAGGTGATTCCGACTATCTCTAGTCGGAACCTCTCAACCTCACGCACAATCTCAGGCTCCTTCCCCGCCAGTGAGGTGACATTCCATGTCCCAAGAGCCAGTTTCCGTGTCCAGGGATCGGGTTGTCTAGGCTCCTGCCTTCGACTGCTGCCCGATCTTCTCCGCACCGGCCCCTTACGGTCCCTCCCGTGAGTGGTGGGCCCACGGGAAGGTGTCCCCACGTCGCTCATTCGGGCTGAGCCCGGCCGGACCCCGTGGGGGAAGGCCCGGCCACCAGGCGCTCGCATACGAGCCCCAACCCCAGGCCTGGCTCCATCCTGCAGTCAAATGCTCCGAACAAACATATGCTCTTCAGACACGATCTGGGATGCCATTAAAATGAAACATCCACTTGTTCCTTGAGCATGTGTCCTTCTGAAGTCTGTACAAAGATGCAAAAAGGCTATTTGAACAGGACAAATCAAAGCGATTGTTCCGTACTCTTCCAGTTACTCTTCTGTTGTCAGACAGAAGTGTACAGAGTACGTCTGAAACTGAATATATTGTATCCAGTGTCAGCAATTATAATGGGTTCTTTTGACATGACTGTGTTGGGCAGCAGTTTAACTACATTTTTCAGTAGGGTGGTGGTTGCGTCGCTGTTTTCTGAATCAAATAGCTTTTCAGTAGCGAAGCTCTTTTGTTGATCAAGTAGCATCCACACAAGCTACATTTCCCCAAGCATTTCTGAAGATGAAGCTCAAATTGTAAATACCACTGCTAAAGTCTCGGGTATACTTCACTTTCTACGTTCCGCTCTGTCTCGCTCACAGATGCGGGCGTGAGCCTTTGAAAGAATTCCTTTCACTATCTAGTGGACTTTTGTTTTCAAGTGCTCAATTCACTCATGCATGGCATGCGCTGTTGTACGCGCATCGCCCGTGCAGCTCAGGGTTGCCAGGTTTTCGAAACAAAACCCGCCCAATTGCTACTGAAAACTATCCCAAAACAAGCTCAATCGCGTTTTTTGGTAGGGTTGCCTACTAAAATTCGCTTTCCCGGGGCTAAATATCACATAATTGGGGTTGCTTCAACCCGCGGACATGAAAAACAGCCTGCGGCAACAGTGTTGAAATAGCCCAATTCCAAAGGAAAAAAAAATCCTCTATTGTGTCACGTGAATAAACACCTCTTGTTAAAATGATCGGGGTCCAGCCTGCCCACCTCTTGATGTGGTGGCAGAAACGTGTTTCCATAAAGAAAGAAAAAGAAAGAAAGAAAAAAAAAGAAAGAACTCACACACGCACGCATGCACGCACGTCATTAAATATATGTCTATGACTACGTTTACATGGACAGCAGTAATCTAATTGCTGACCTTATTCTGAATAAGACAATATTCTGATTAAGGCGTTTACATGAGTTGCTTTTAGAATATTCCGTTCATGTTCGCGTTTTACATGTTATAGAACATAGATCGATTAATGGTACGTCATTACGTCCCCATGCCACGCTACGCTGTCCGACGTCCAATCATAGAGCGACTTTCGTGGGTCAATTAAAATCAATGGGCTCAGGCAAACCGCTGTAACTTTACCTGCAAGTGTCGCTGTTGGACAGTGTTCTTTTATAAAAAAGAGTGATTTTTATACTTTTTAATGCTATTTATATATATATATATATATATATATATATATATATATATATATATATATATATATATATATACGCTGTTTTATTTTTGTAATATTATATATTGTCTTTGTTTTTTTTTTTTGAAGAGACACTGCCCATCTTGCCTCCTTCTTAACAGCCTACATTTCGAATAATAGCTTTGATTAATGATGAAAATCGTGATTGTTTGGATTGTTTTTTTCTGCCGTCGAGCCACAGGCATTCACTGAATGGCCATATGACTCGTGAGCCTAGAGGTTCCCGACCTCTGTTGTAAGCAGACAATTATGAATCTGGGATTACAGATACAAATTTATTGTATTTTACTTTTACAATGAGCAGAATTATTACAACACAAAGAAAAAAATATAGAGGAGCGTCAGAATGAGCAGTCAAGCAAGACACGCACCATAGCAACACGTCATGGCAACGACATTTCAGACTGACAGATACGTTAAAGATAAACGGGACATTTGAGCGATTTGTTACTGTTTTGTACGCGCTGTTATATTAATTATCATTCAAAGTTCTGTTTTATTTGTCACAATATTTTTGATGATTGTTGAGAGGGGCACTTTTGATAAATTTTTTTAAAAGGGCAGGGACGAGCCCCCAAAGCCTTCCCCTCTGCACTTGCCTGGTGTGTGTGTGTGTGTCCTGTCACAAAATGCGGCGAAAACTCCTACACGGCGTTAATAGTTAGATTAAGGTGTGTTTAACCGGATTAAGGTAATTAGAAATCGCTGTTTACATGGTAGTTTATTAATCAGAGTATGGTCTTAATCAGATTAATATCGGAGTATTGTTGTCCATGTAAACGTACTGAATGTCATTAAATATAAATACATGGGGTTTTTTTTGTGGCATGTTGGTATACTGTTTGGGGCAGGTCTGAATTATTTTGCTACTGTACTTTGAGCTGAGTTGAGTTTTAAATTAACTTACAGTTTGTCCTGCCAAAGTGCCCAAGTTTAAATTGAGCATAAACATGCAAACACATGTGCATACGCATACATACACATACAGATGAACATACACACACTCTCGACACCTGGTTTTGTTATTATGTGGATCACTTTTTTTTTTCTTCAAACAATTGAACTGAAAAAGTATGCATGCCTATCTTTTTGACTTTTATTGATCACTGAGATGGCATTGATTGGAATGAAGTTGGTCCAAATAACAAACAAAAAAAAATAGCTTAAGCTGCGTTTCCACCGCAGGAACTTTCCCCAGGAACTTTGAGGTGGTACTCGGTGTGTTTCAACCGCAGGAACCGGGATCTAAATGAAGTTCCGGGTAAATATTTCCCCCTCCGAACGGCCCTGCGCGAGAGGTAGTACTTTTTTAAAGTTCAGGAACTTTCGGGGGTGGGACTTGGGCACTCAACATGCTGATTGGCTGAGGTCACGCAGCATTTTATTTCAACCGGCATTTTTAAAAGTCTTGCGAGGTTCGTTCTGCGTTCAGTAAATATCAGTCTTGCTCTTTCTGTCCAATGGCGCGCGTTCGTCTCAGCAATCTCACGGTCAATGTCCGTAATAGCTGATAATAACATACGTTGTCTTATTTTAAATCTAGCTTTCCTTTCAGAATACGCTTTAGTACTTGTTCCTAAAGGGGCGGCAGTGGCTCAGTGGTTCATGTAGGTTGTCTACAAACCGGAAGGTTGGTGGTTCGATCCCCGGTTCCACCTGACCAAGTGCCGAGGTGTCCATGAGCAAGACACCTAACCCCAGCTGCTCCCGACGAGCTGGATGGCGCCTTGCATGGCTGACACCGCCGTCGGTGTGTGAATGAGTGTGTGAATGGGTGAATGTGAGGCAAAATGTAAAGCGCTTTGGATGGCCGTAGGTCTGTTAAAAGCGCTATATAAATGCAGTCCGTTTACCATTTAGTATCAGTGCTTGTCTCTTTTCCACCGTTTTGTTAATTACTTCTTTAATAAACAAATACATAACTAGCAAAAGCAGCGCTGCTTGAATCTCCTCCATACTTGTTATTGTTGCAGACAGTGTCGCACAAAAATGATTACTGTCCGTTGCTGACTGGGAGGAGCAGTCGTGCGCAGTCCCACATCACTGGACTAATTTGCCTAATCCTCCCGGTACTTTAGACCGCAGTGTAAATGCAGACAGTAGAGGGTCTGGGGGAAAAAAAGTTCCTGTAAAAAAAGTTCATGGTACAAATTGTTCCGGGTAATTTCAGTGGAAACGGGGCCTTAGATGTAGTAAACGTCTTTTGGCATGTTGCTGTAGCTTAGCTTGCTACATTTCCCAGGGGGGTAGCTTCAGTGTAGTGAAGCTTAATTTGATGTAGGGTAACTGCTAGCTTAGCTCACTACATTTTCCAAGTGTCAGCCATTAAGCAACTGAACGCCAGTGGGCTGGGCCTATGCTGCGATGATGTAAAACGATTCGTTGATGTTTTGCTCTGGAGGCTTTTTGTCTTTTTCAAGCTTTATTTTTTTAACTAAATATGCATGTAACATGTTTCACATACAGTACTATATTGAGTGCTACAACATCATAAGCAATACTTTTTTGACACCAATTACCATATATGAACATTTACAGTAGGTTAACATTCATGCCATGTTGGTTTGGGTTTTGGTTTATGTTAATGTTATCATGTCTTTTATTTTGTAGTTTTTGCTTCCCTTGCTCCTCATGTTATCCTGCCATGTGCTTCCCTTATGACTGTGTCATGTTCTGATTGGTTGTTTCAGTTCATGTGCTTTTCAGTTCTGTTGTTCAATGGTTCGATAGGCTTGTTCGACTTCGTGCGGCGCCGCAAAGATCGACTGCCGCCTGACAAAAGCAATGCATTCTGGTTAGAAAATGTGTCAGACTTTGATCGGCGCTGCAGCCGCATTACGATCGATCACATGTGCCATCAAAGTACCACGAGAGCAAAACGAGACCAGCCGCCTAGGTCAGGTTGCTCAAATTTTGCTGCGAAAGCCTTGATGACGACACTTTATTCTCATTGGTCGGATTCTGTGATGACAAGGACGACGTGTGTTGTATGTTTTTTCTTAGACAAGTTCCTGTATTTAACCAATCTTGATATTGTATATATGATATTCTAACACAACACACAAACAGTTCAACGCAAAAATCATTGGTTCAGCACATTACGGAAAGCACGAAGTGTCTGACCTGACGGCCGTCTCTGTACTCATCCCCCGCCTGCAACCGGCAGATCTCACCCGCAGGTGGCAGGCTAGTTTAGTTCATCTCGAACAAGCCTAATGTCTTGATCATGCTCAGGTGATTCTTGTTAGTCATTAGTCTAACAAGTGTGTATATATAGCACTCATGTTTCCATTATTCCCTGTCTAGCTTACCAGCAGTCATATCACCCTGTAGCCCAACACTGGTTTCCCACTGAAGCTAAGCAGGGTTGAGCCTGGCCAGTATCTGGATGGGAGACCTCCTGGGAAAACTAGAGCCGCGTTTCCACCACAGGAACTTTCCCCAGGAACTAGGAACTTAGGGGTGGTACTCGGTGTGTTTAGACCGCAGGAACCGGGGTCTAAATGAAGTTCAGGGTAAATATTTCCCACTCCGAACGGCCCTGCTCGCGAGGTAGTACTTTTTCAAAGTTCAGGAACATTTGGGGGTGGGACTTGTGCGCTGAACATGCTGATTGGTTGAGGTCACACAGCATTTTTTTCAACCGGCATTTTTAAAAGTCTTGCAAGGTTCGTTCTGCGTTCAGTAAATATCAGTCTTGCTCTTTCTGTCCGATGGCGTGCGTTGTCTCAGCCATCTCACGGTCAATGTCTGTAATAGCTGATAATAACATACGTTGTCTTATTTTAAATCTAGCTTTACGCGCTTTCAGAATACGCTTTAGTATCAGTGCTCGTCTCTTTTCGCTGTTTTGTTAATTACATCTTTAGTAAACAATACATAACCAGCAAAAGCAGCACAGCTTGAATCTCCTCCATACTTGTTATTGTTGCAGACAGTGTCGCGCAAAAATGATTACTGTCCGTTGCTGACTGGGAGGAGCAGTTGCGCAGTCTTACATCACCGGACTAATTTGCCTAATCTTCACTGTACTTTAGACCGCAGTGGAAACGCAGACAGTAGCAGGTCTGGGGGAAAAAGTTCCTCTAAAAAAAATTTCCGGGTAATTTCGGTGGAAACGGGGCGTAGGTAGCTGCTGGTAGAGGTGTTAGTGAGGCCAGTAGGGGGTGCTCACCCTGTGGTCTGTGTGGGTCCTAAAATCCCAGTATAGTGATGGGGACACTATATTGTAACAAGCACCGTCCTTCGGATGAGACATTAAACTGAGGTCCTGACTCCCTGTGGTCATTAAAAATCCCAGGATGTCCTTCGGAAAAAGAGTAGGGGTGTAACCCTGGCATCCTGGCCAAATTTGCTTATTGGCCTCTGTCCATCATGGCCTCCTAATAATCCCCATATACTGATTGGCTTCATCACTCTGTCTCCTTGCCACCAATCAGCTGGTGTGTGGTGGGCGTTCTGGCGCAATATGGCTGCCGTCGCATCATCCAGGTGGTGCTGCACATTAGTGGTGGATGAGGAGATTCCCCCCTTCTATATGTAAAGCACTTTGAGTGCCTAGAAAAGCACTATATAAATGTAACAAATTAACTTTGTTTGTGTAAAAAAATTTTGGTGAGTTTTAGGTTTCTGATCATGGTCAAGTTTAGTTCAGTTAAGACAAGCCAAGCCAAGCCAAGTCAAGTCTTTGTTTATTTTGTTCATGTCTGGATGAATAAACTGCGCATGGGTGCATTACAATTCATAACAAGAGTGAACATATTAACAAAGAGATAATGAAATAATTGTTTATAGTAAGGAGGACATTTTAAGCTTCGAAACTTGCAATATTTTTTAAACATCGTGGAAAAATTTGACTCATGTCATGACCCCATTCATTTACGTTTATTTTTCTTACCCCATTGGCAGATAATTTTTTTTCGTGCTTTAAAGGCAACATTAAAAGGAAATTGCAATGGTCTTCCCTATTGTGACGTATATCTAAGTGAAACGGCTTCTGGAACAAGAACAAATGTAGGGCGGGGCTTGATTTTGTCTGTGGGGAATTGATGGGATGGTTGTGGTTTGCTATTGGTGGATCTCATGTGAGTGACAGGTTGCCCGGCCCTTGTCATCCGAGAAGAGAAGAGATGAGGGGAAGTTATTCTGATTCAAGATTACAAGGCACATGAATATTTTTTTTTTAAAGATGTGCACAGATAGATCAGTTATAATAAATACTGCAATATTCCATTAAAAAAAACAAAAACAAAAAAAACAAGAATCGGACGTTTTAGATTAGACTCTTTCCCAAAGGAAATGAACTTGCCATCAATATATATATATATTTTTTAACTATAAATGCAATGCAAAGCTAAAACATCACTTCTCCTTTTCAGCCTGTCATATTAATCATTTTGCATAATGCAGTTCACAGTAATATTTGATTTTAAAGGTAATGTTATTCTGGTGCTATTTTAAGTTTTTTAATTTGATGGCCAATGTAAAATCAGAGTCCTGGAGCTAAAGCAGCTGAGAAGTCACACTTAACAAGCACTCGGGCTCCACTGCGAGACGAGGGACTGCATGAATACTGCACTACTGAAATAAATGTGTTGAGCAGAGGTGCAGATGGAGAGGAAGCATCACACAATGAACCTATGACAGCGAGAGAAGAGCACTGCTGCAGGCGGCTCAGCCCGTCCTCTACTGCAGGATGACAGCAGATGAAATGAGAGAGAGAGAGAGAGAGAGAGAGAGAGAGAGAGAGAGAGAAGCCATCACTTGCTTGAGGTGCCTCACACACCACATAATATCAGCTCTACTTTCCTCCTATTTCATGCTCTGCATCAGTGCTGGATGAGTGTATGTTAATCTGATGATATAATTCCTATATCCCACACAAATAACACTCATGGTGTGTTCAGCAGCACTTTTTCTCAAATCCATCTTGCATCCGAGCTTTTACGTTAAAATGCGTGGCAAAACTCACTTTGTCTGCTTGTACAATTGCTAGTTTTCAAAGGATTATAAATGCAACGCAAGTTTTTGTTCATTTACATGTCCTCATTTTTAGCATTTAGTAATGTGTTTGTCATAAACACGTAAAGTATGCTGTTAAAAAGTGTTATTAATATGTTGAATTGTTCTTTAAAACATACACACAGAGTGTGACGTCATATTGTGAGCGCTGCAGTGTGTGTAAAGAGTTCGTCCGCTCTACTCCTGAGAGCATCTTTGGTGTTGTGAAGGAACCTGGGTGTCCAACCTTTCAATTTTAGTCCATGTTTCAGCATCTGTAAAACTGCATTCTTCCATCTTAAAAATATTACTAAATTACGACATATGATCTCAATGCCAAATGCTGAACAGTTAGTTAATGCGTTCCTGACCTCAAGGTTAGATTATTGTAATGCTCTACTGGGTGGTTGCCCTGCTTGCTTAATAAATAAACTCCAGATGTTTCACTTCCATCATTGTTTTCTCCAGAGCGGCTGTATAGATTAATTAACTAAATTAATAACTCTTTTACAACAGAAATGAACCATCACTGAAATGTCTTAAGATGGACTATGACACTATTTTCTCTAGATCTGCTGTACAGCCAAAACAAACTTTGTTGCGTTATTTTCTTGTTACCACTGTAAATCTGCTTTAAAACTATTGGTATTGTAAAAAGCACTATATAAATAAAGGTGACTTGGCTTGACTTGTTGTGTAAGGTAGGCAGTTTTTTTGTGTTCATTTATATTTCCTGACTCTTTTATTGTATATGACTGTGTGAGAAGCTCAACAACCCTTTTGTTTAAGGCAGCGGCTATTTACACCAAGTGTTAATAGCAACTACAAGTGCAAATAGCTGTAGATGCTATTTACTGAGTGAAAATAGTGATATATTCTATTTACACCATATAAAAGTAGCAGTTCTTTGCAATATGAGTAAATAAAATTTTTACCTTGTTTTGACAGATACATACTATTTGCACCTCACTATTGTTGTACATTAACAGGATGCAATAATAACATAGAGTGTGAATGATTATATTTATTAAAATTATTAAATGGATGCTGCCTTAATGGGACAATAAAAGCCCTCCCTACACCGTCCCCTAACCCTACCCAATAAATGCTTTTATTATTATTAAACATTAAACAAAGTTAGGCACTTTATTTCCACTTTTAGAACATTTTCTCAATTTATATTGAAAGTAAATGCCATTCCGATGTGATATGTGATGGGAAAAGGGAGAAGAGCGAGCTCTGCAAAAGGCGGATTCGAACCCGGGTCAATCGTGTAAAAACCAAGATACTAAACTCTACTGACTACACCACTGAAGACATTGAAATATGCACGTTTGGCACACACAGGCATTGTTAGGCAGAGCTAGTGCAAATAGCACTTGCCAACAAGGCACGCTATTTGCACTTGGTGTAAATAGACACTCCGTTTATGCCGTTTATTTAAAGGCTTAATTTATGTCCTGTAGACAGGTCCGTTGCATTACGATTGCAAGCAGTATTAATAATGTAAAAAAACGTGATGTGCAGCCAAATGTCACGATGTGTATGCTGTTTAAACAAATGTTCTCACTGATTCTCTTGTTGTGCTTTGTGGAGTTTTGACGTGTTTTATAGACTTGATATTGTTTCTTATTCAAAGTTGCAGCTCCTCTCTTCCCAGTCTGTCAGTAACGCTCTGTTTAGTTCCTGCCCCTCCTTCTGACAGTCACAAAGTGCTCTGATTGGTCGGCTGGAGCATTGTGTTGTGATTGGTCAAGCGCTTAGAGCGTGTTTGGGAAACTAACTCAATCAAGCCCCGCCCCTTTATTCTGCGTATGAATTATTTAAATGAGGAATATTGTGACATGTTCATTCCCGGAAGAAAACTCAAGACTACAATGGAGTTCAGAAACACTGACACTGATATAGAGAAGAACTCCCGCTGGAGGGGCTCAAACAGCAACATTACACACTAAAGAAAGATGAACATATACATTCTAAAATATGCTAGCAACACTTAGCTGAGTGCTAAAGCATGCTATTATCGCCATGAAACAGGAGGTTGTTGTAACTCAAGCATACAATGAACAATCTGCCTCAAACTTCACATGATTGATAAGTGCCCTGACCTGAAGACATCTACATGCCAAAATTTAGTTATAGTCATAGCGCCACTAGCTGGTAGCAGGAAGTGTGGCAAATACGAATGACTGACGTAGTCCTCCGATTTTTATATATGCATATCGCCCACCGTGCTCTGTTTTCCTAAAGGTGGCGGTGGCAGGTGTGTGAGGGCCCTTTCATCGCTGCTTGCAGCTTTAATTTGTATCGTATTTCTAATTTTGTCATGGCCCTTCAATTATGCATTCACACACTATAAACATGGTCATGAATATCACATATTTACATAAAAATATATATTTACTATAATAATTAGTAGTGTTTGCCTATGCAAATCATTCACATTGTTGAGGAGAGATGTGATATTACTATTAAGGAACTAGATTTATGATCCCATAGACTGGAATCACATCTAGAAACATTATACCATTATTAGGGTTGGGAACCGAGAACCGGTTCTTATGCAGAACCAAAACTGATTTTTGAAAAATACCAGAACCGCGCAAAATTCCTAAGTTTCGTTTTCCGAAAACGGTTCTGGTGCAATGTGTGTGCGAAGCGCTGGAAGCGTATCCTTTAATAGCGAGTGACAGCCAGTGTTGCCAAGTCCGTGGTTTTCCCGCGGAATTGGGCTACTTAAACACTGTTGCCGCGGGCTGTGTTTCATGTCCGCGGGTTGAAGCAACCCCAATTATGTGATATTTAGCCCCGGAAATGCGAATTTTACCGGAGAAGCCCCCCTGAAACGCGTTTGGGCTTGTTTTGGGCTAGTTTTGAGTAGCAATTGTGTGGGTTTTGTTGTGCACGCAGTTCAGCACTGAAAGCCCTCGCGCTACACACGGTTTTGCGTCAGATATTTTCTCTTTGACCACCAGCATGGCGAAGAGAAAGTCACCATTATGGATTCATTTCCAAAGAATGAATGATAATGAAGCAAAATGTAACACATGTGAAAAGTTAATAACATGCAAAGGAGGCTGCACTAGCAATATGACAAAACATTTGCTACAGCACAGAGTGCCACAGGGCTTATACCAGATTTATAGTGAAAGGCCTATATATATATATATATATTTGTCAACCGTTGAGTCACCATGGTTTAGGTAAGCGTTTAGGCACAATTACCTTTGTAATGCTGAATTGCAATTTATTATTTACAAGTTCACTGAATAACTGAATTACTATTAAATTAATATACAACTAATTAATAAATATAACTAATAAATATAATTTATAACTTGGTTTTATTCAGAGACAGAGAGATAAAATGTAATAAGAATTTCAGAGGTGTTCATTTGAAAAAAAATGTGTTGCAAGAATGGCTTAATTAATAATGTAATATATGTACAGTACAGGACTTTTTTGACATTGCCAACCTGTAAATTAATTTTAGAGCAAGTAATAAACACAAAATGGATTGTTTGAGTTGTGTATTGTGCCTTTTTCCTTTACCACTATTTGTTTAATAATTTTAATGGAACCGGAATCGGAACCGGAATCGTTAGGCGGAACCGGAAAATTTCTCACGATTCCCAACCCTAACCATTATATTTTTGGTTTTTACAACTTAATTTCACCATAAACAAAAGTTAAATTAGCTTTAATATGGAAATAGAATTTTCCCTTAAGATAAATCTAAAAACATTTTGTTAGTCAATGTTTAATTTAGTTTATTTGCCAAAAAAAACCAGTCAAAAATCAGTTCCAGGGAGGAAATTATATAATTTTATATATATATATATATATATATATATATATATATATATATATATATATATATATATATATATATATATATATATATATATATATATATATATATATATATATATATATATATATAAATTATATTATCTGCATATTATTCAATTAGATATAATAAGGTATTATAAATAATCCACACAGTAATGTCTGGGAAAACATAAAATCGCTTTATATTGTGACATCTCCCACGCACACACTCACTCGGGCCGTGTGTGTACCTGCGTGCAGATCTCCAGGGGTTTCCCACTCAGGCTCTGTGGCATCTCCCTGCAGCGGGTGGAGAGGTTGAGGATGGCGGTGGCAGCCATGTGCGCCGCCTCCATGTCGTGTGTGTAGTCGAAGCTGCTCTTGCTGCAGGTGCTGCTGGCGCTGCTCTCTCCTCCGCGCGCTCCTCCTCCTCCACAGCTCAGGCTGCTGCTGCTGCTGGGGCCGTAGCTGCTCGTGGTGCTGCTCGCCGAACTCGAGCTCTTGCAGTAGCGTTTCACTGACGGGACACACAGAGCCGGGACATTAACAGAGGCACTATGGGACAGATCACAAAATACACTTAGCTTCTGCATCCTACATTGGCTTTATTTTGGTATTACCGAGATACTATTATCGTTTTCATTCATTTTTTGTATGGTTTTAGTTTATACTATAATAATCCTGGCAGATATTTGGCAGTGACAATTGATATTTATATGCATTTTATGTAAGTATACTGTTATTAAGATCTCATTGATTTACATTACAAGCTTCAGAATCCTTCTTTTTGCCCATATAAACATACACAACTGCACTAAATTGCATATTTTTGCTCAGTTTGGGCAAAAATTTGTTGTTTTCCTTCTCGAGTGTGGGCTCCATATTCTCGCTATATCAGACTATATGAGCCATAAAAGCCTGAAGTATCAAATATGTTACTCAACATTTTTTTTAATATTGTCCAAAGTTTCAATAAAATGTTCCACTCGCTATTATTTCATATGTCAGAGCTTACAGGGTTAAAATAATGGGTAACACTTTATTTTTGTGGACGTAGTTACACATTACTACATGTACTTACTATATTAATAACAGTAAATTATGCATAATTACAAGTAACTAACCCTAAACCAAACCCTAAACGTAACTCTATAGTAAGTACATGTAGCTAATTAATATTACTCAGTACTTATTTGAGTAAGTACAATGTAACTGCGTCATCTTTAAATAAAGTGGGGTAACACTTTATTTTACAGTGTCCTTGTTACATATATTACATGTATTTACCATAGTAACAACAGTAAATTATGCATAATTGTATGCAACTAACTCTCAAACAAATCCTAATCCTTATACCATAACCCTATAGTGAGTACATGTAGTTCATTAATATTACTCAGTAAATATATAATTACACTGTAACAATGACACCTAAAAATAAAGTGTAGCCAAATAATGTTACAGTCTTGTTTTGATTGTAATTACAATGTCTGGTTAACAACTAAGAATATATCCCTAAACCTAATATTAAACCATGTAGTTATGTTATATGGTTCCACTTTATTTTAAGGTGTCCTTGTTACAGTGTAATTATCAAATAACTAATAAGTAATATTAATTAACAACATATACTTAGTAATTAGGGTTGTGGTTTAGGGTTATAATTATGCATTAAGTACATAGTACATGTAAGATGTGTAACAGGGATACTGTAAAATAAAGTATTGCACTTACGTGTACTTACCTAAGAAAGTACTGGTAGAAGTAACTACACTATAGGTCCTAGGTTCAAGTACTGTAAAATAAAGTGCATAGATTGTGTCTGTAGTCAAATCCTTTTAGGAGGAAATGGCTTGCTTATTAGGATGATTTTGAGGAGATTTTAAATGACGAGGGGGGTGTTGGGATGCAAGTGAGAGACGGAGAGACGCTCTCTACAGTTTGACAAAAGACACAATGAGCCACAACACCAGCTGGGCATCAAAGTGACGTCTCCCACCGGGCGTCCTGCTGCCATCTCTCTCTCTCTCTCTCTCTTGCATTCCTTTTACTCTATCTTCTCCCTCTAGTCTGGTTATTAAAGCATGGCCCGGGATCTCACAGTCTTGCGCGCAGAATTGCAATTAGCAACAGCCCTAAATCCAGACTGTGATTTGCCTAAACCGCCTCATTCATTATGCATCCGCCTCGAGATCATTTCCATACATTTCCATACCTCCGAAATACAGTGAAGGAAGATCTTGGAGGCTTTTCTAACAGGGTTTAGTTCCTCGCCAAGCGTTCATGAAATGCAACTAGCTTTTTCAGACCTTAGCAGTCAAATGTTCAAGAGTCATAGTGATGGTAATTATCATACAGCGGCCTACAAAAAGTATGTGGACACTTAAAGGGATAGTTCACCTAAAAATGAAAATTCTGTCATCATTTACTCACCCTCAAGTTGTTCCAAACCTGTATGAATTTTTTTCTTCTGCTGAACACAAAAGAAGATATTTTGAAGAATGTTTGTAACAAAGCAGATAGAGCAACCATTGACTACCATAGTATTTTTTCCCTACTGTGGTAGTCAATGGTTGCTCTATCTGCTTGGTTAAAAACATTCTTCAAAATATCTTCAGAACAAAGAGGGCCCGTTGATCACGCCTCTTGTGCAGTAGAAAACACAGAGCAGACTCCCCAGACTAATGTTCAATCTTAACTCTTTCCCCACCAAACACAACATTTTCCGTTATTTGTGAGAAAACGCTTCCCCGCCAAACACAGAATTTTCTGGGTTTACGTGTTTTAACTGTTAGATGCTAGGGGGCACTATTACACATCTTCTAAATGAGTACAGAATCTCCTGATCAAAACACAAGTGAGGAAGGCGCAAAAAAAACGTAACACAATTCACAATTTTCTCACCGTCACATCCCTAACGTGTAATAAGGCTAATACACTGATTCTATTATTCTATATTCCACAATGTCAAACCAACGCAGCTTAACCCAAAAGTTCTTCCATATAAGCTTGTGCACTTGTGCGCTCCAGACAGAGAATACTCCGTTGCAGGGAACACTAAGAAGAAAATATATTTATTAAGTATAACAAGGCTGGGTTCCTATTCAACTGTCCATCCTATTAAAAACTGTTTTGAGGGGATGCCAGGTGTGCGCGAAAAAAAACAACTAAAAAAAACAATGCATATTCGAATCACAAATTTGAAAACAAATACCAACCCATCGAATGAAAATTCGAATATTCTGGTCCAGCCCTACAGAGCAGACGTGTGGATGTCTTACCCTCATCGCTTTTGGTCAGTGCGTCCCGACCGTGGAGCTTGGGTGCAGCAGTGTGCCGTTTGCTGTAGATGTTGCTGTTGTCGTAGTTGTTGTAGTCAAAGCTGGTTTTGGAGTACTTCTCTAACTCTTTGGCCAGGTTGGAGCGCGGGGTTGAAGTGGGAACGTTGTTTTTATAGCCGTACTGTGGAATCTCCAGCTGTTTCACAAAGCACATGGGCCTGAAACAGACACAGCCAGCAGGTTATGATGTGCCATGTGTCATGATGTGCCATGTGCCAAGGCAGACTATCCATTTGTATGGCCTTTGCACAACACAAATTGGTGCCTACTTGTAAGATGTTCAGTTTTTAGCAATTCACAGTGAAAAGCTGCAAAATTGGCAATCCCAGAATGTGTGACACTTCTCATTTGATGGTTTTACGCTACACCTTATGTTATTAAGTGAATGTTGATTGGGTCACACTTTATTTTACACAAAGTGTTAACATTGATTGCATTATTATACTGCCATGTTTGTTATCATGATGGTTTGTTTGTGTGTATGACACAGTGTGCACCTTCTTTAAACAGTATTAGTATTTATCTCCATTTTAGGGTCCAATTCTCGCTAATAACTAGTTGCTTATTAGCATGCATATTACTAGGATATTGGCTGTTTATTAGTATTTATAAAGCACATATTAATGCCATATTCTGCATCTTAATCTCACCCAATACCTCAACTTCACAACTACCTTACTAACTATTAATAAACAGTAATTAGGAGTTTATTAAGGCAACAGTCATAGAACCTTATCTAAAGTGTGAACAGACAACATAGAGCATCGATGTACTAGTAGATGGGTCTGTTACCTGAGCACACGATCTGAACCCTGGCTGGATTTGCCTCCGTCACATGACTGATGTTTCTCGTGGGCTTTGGCCAGTTTCTCTGCAGCCGCTATTGGGCAACCCGACAGGCTGGAGGAACAGAAAGAAATGTGAGGGACGTGGCTTAACAAAGACACGTGAATGTGTGTTCATTTTAAACAGCAATCACTGATATATCATGATCTGCTATATGCTGTATTGAAATGAGAATGCTGATGAGTAAATGTCTTGGTTATTTCTCAAAAACAGTGGACTATGGATTCGATAATCTATAAAGATTATAATGAAATTTAAATCATCTGCTTCTGAGATCTCCCTCTGAGAAAAATAATTAAAAAAATGAAAGAAAATAATGCTTCTCATATCATCCAGGCTGTGCATCCGATCCAATTCTGCAATATTTTAGTGCAAGTTCACCTGTGATTTGGTAAACTTCAAAACTGTGAATACAACCGAGACTACAAGAAATAAAGGTTTAATTTGGTACTGTACAAATTCTCATTAGCTATGCTGAAAAAAAAGAATTTTTGTAGATTTCCATTTCAGATATCTAAACAGTAAATCAAGATACATTTACTTGTGAAGCAAAAAAAGTCAGTGTATGCTTAAAGGTGCAGTGTGTAGTATTTATGAGGATCTATTGACAGAAATGCAATTTAATACACATAACTATGTTTTCAGTGTTGTATTAAGACCTTACGTAATGAACCGTTATGTTTTTATTACCTTAGAATGAGCCGTTTCTATCTTCATACACCGCGGGTCCCCTTACAGTGAAGTCACCGTTTTGCGCCGCCATGTTTCTACAATAGCCCTAAAGGGACAAACTGCACTAGCTACTCTCTGCTGTCTCAGATGATGACATCTTTGTCCTGTGTCGGCCACCCTAGCTTGTAGCTTCTCTTTGTGCTTCGAAAGGGAGGGGTGAGCGATGGACGGTTGCAATTCACAACCTCACCACTAGATGCCGCTAAAATGTACACACTGCACCTTTAAGCTAGTTTATGCTTAAATTAAAACAAGAAAAAAACATTTGGCAATGGGGTCAAAACTTAATTCAAAGGAAAAACAAGATTTGTATTACCCTGTTGGCAGATATTTTTTCTTGTTTTAAAGGGTAACTAAACCCTAAACCAACTTTTTTTAGTTAATGATCTGCAAGACTGGGGCTTTATTAGTGCTGTTCAGTGATTCGAGTAAATGTTTGGTCATTTGTGTATAAAGTGTTTTAATTCTATAAAATAAGGTGTAAAACCGTCTGAGTGCTGCCCTCTTAAAGGGTTAGTTCACCCAAAAATGAAAATTCTGTCATTAATTATTTACCCTCATGTCGTTCGACACCCGTAAGACCTCCGTTCATCTTCAGAACACAAATGAAGATATTTTAGTTCAAATCTGATGGCTCTGAAAGGCCTCCATTGGCACAATGGCACTTTACACTCTCAAGACCCTTAAAAGGTACTAAAGACGTCGTTACAAAGTCCATCTCACTACAGTGGTTCTAAAATAACTTTATGAATCGGCGAGAATAGTTTTTGTGCGCAAAAAAACCCTATATACCGACTTATATAGTGATGACGATTTCAAAACACGGCATCATGAAGCTTCGAAGTGTTATGAATCAGTGAGTCGAATCATGATTCGGATCGCGTGTCAAACCGCCAAACTGCTGAAATTTGGCGATCCAAACTGCTCATTCGACTCACTGATTCATAACGCTTCGAAGCTTCATGATGCCTTGTTTTGAAATCGTCATCACTATATAAGTCGTTATTTAGGGTTTTTTTGCGCACAAAAACTATTCTCGCCGATTCATAAAGTTATTGTAGAACCACTGTAGTGAGATGGACTTTGTAACGACGTCTTTAGTACCTTTTAAGGGTCTTGAGAGTGAACCGTGCATTGTGCCAATGGAGGCCTTTCAGAGCCATCAGATTTCAACTAAAATATCTTCATTTGTGTTCCGAAGATGAACGGAGGTCTGACGGGTGTCGAACGACATGAGGGTAAGTAATTAATGGCAGAATTTTCATTTTTGGGTGAACTAACCCTTTAAGCGCTGAGCTGGGGTTTAGTTACCCTTTAAGCCAAAACTTTGATAAATAATAAAAAAAAAAAAAACAAGACATAGACATAGGGCCCTATTTTAACGATCTAAGTGCATGGGGCGATGTCGCTATTTACATGGAGGAATTTGTGAGCGGAAAGACTGAACGCTTGTCTTGAGAAGAATCCTTTTATTTTTAATATTTAAAAATGTGTGTGTGCTGCTGCGCGTCCCTGTGTGTGTAATAAGCAGTGTACACACGTTGTGCAGCCGCCTATAGGCTCATATTACTAACACACCCTTTAAATAACATAACAACTTTAGAGCAGGTTTTTGTTGGTCAATGGCGCAGTCGTTTTCAGTTCCTTAAAATAGCAACACGCCAACAATGCGTCTAAACACACCTGGTGTTCAGACCAGACGCCCATTGGGTGAACAGATGGGCGCGAGTGCATTTGCTATTTAAACAACATGGCGCTGGATGTGAAAATGAGAACTGCGTTGGGGCTGAAACTAGAAGAAAACACTTGAGTCACGCCTGGCATCACATTGCGCTGGTGTATGATAGGGCCCATTATGTGTGATTTTGCAAATCTATCCTGATTAAGGCATGTTTAGATATTTGAGTAAAGAAAAAGTGTATAAAAATGCAACCTCAGAGAAACACAAAAAAAAAAGAAATATGGTGTATGATTTAAAGTTTTCACTGATTACCAAAGAAATTGGTAATCAGTTTCACAAATAAGTACAAAGTAACAAATTGAATTAAGAATGCAAAGTTATATGAAATTAAAATAAAAAATTATATGATAAACAATTTCTACAGTGCATGTAGTGTCATAAGCCCAGAGCACAAAGATATGAAAGGCTTCTGAAGGTGTGTGTGTGTGTGTGTGTGTGTGTGTGTGTGATCCATGACATGAACGGCATGCAAGCTGCCAGGTTTCTATTGGGCCGTAGGAAATGTAATTTCCCTCTTGCAAGTAAGTATTCGCTCAGAATGTGGGTCTGTGGCGGCCGTCTGGAGCGGGCCGTGGTCTCCCCTGGCGAGGTGTCAGAGAGGTGCTAATGGCTGACGCTCCCTACAGCAGCTGCTGAGAGCATTACAGCACAAACCATTTCATCAGCTCACTGCAATCCACACGCAAAGCCTTCGCCAGAACAATGTGTGGATTTAAAGGCTGCTTGAGGGAATGTGCATTTGCAGTAGCCTATACTTTATAAATATATATATCACTGTTAACATATTAAATAAATGCATGTCGTCATGCATTGATAGCAACATCAAACAAAATTGCAAAAAAAATGTGTTTGTTTCTGAACTGGTTTCCCAAACACACCCAAGTCTGCCAATTTTTGAGAAAAACAAGTAGTCCCACTATGGATTACATAATCAGATTGCAAATATTGAGTACTTGTGATTATATTATATTATGTTCAGTATGCGTAATTGCATTATATTATGCTCATAATCAGATTAGTTACTTTTTATTTATTACATGATGACAAATTATTCACACAGTAAATTATACACCGATCAGGCACATTAGAGCCTAATATTGTGTTGGTCCCACTTTTACTGGCAAAACAGCCCTGACCCGTCGAGGCGTGGACTCCACTAGACCCCTGAAGCTGTGCTGTGGTATCTGGCAACAAGATTTTAGCAGCAGATCCTTTAAGTCCTGTAAGTTGTGAGGCGGTGCCTCCATGGATTGGACTTGTTTGTTCAGCACATCCCACAGATGCTCGATTGGATTGAGATCTGGGGAATTTGGAGGCAAAGTCAACTCCTCAAACCATTCCTGAAGCATTTGTGCTTTGTGGCGGCGCATTATCTGCTGAAAGAGCCGCAGCCACCAGGGAATACCGTTTCCATGAAAGGCTGGACATGGTCTCAGCAATGCTTAGTTAGGTGGTACATGTCAAAGTAACATCCACATGGATGGCAGGACCCAAGGTTTCCCAGCAGAACATTGCCCAAAGCATCACTGCCTCCGCCGCCACGCCTTCTTCCCATAGTGCACCTGGTGCCACGTGTTCCCCAGGTAAGCCCCACACACACACCCGGACATCCACGTGATCATCAGACGAGGCCGCCTTCTTCCACTGCTCCATGGTCCAGTCCAGCTTTGGGCGGGGTCAGGGGTCAGCATGGGCACCCTGACTGGTCAGCGGCTGTGCCGCCCCATACACAACAAACTGAGATGCTCTGTGTATTCTGACACCTTTCTATCAGAACCAGCATTAACTTCTTGAGCAATTTGAGCTCCGAGCTTCTGTTTGATCGGACCACACGGGCCAGCCTTCGCTCCCCACGTGCATCAATGAGCCTCGGCCGTCCATGACCCTGTGGCCGGTTCAACACTGTTCCTTGCTTGGAGCACTTTTGATAGAGACTGACCACTGCAGACCGGGAACACCCCACAAGAGCTGCAGTTTTGGAGAAGCTCTCACCCAGTCGTCTTGCCATCACAATTTGGCCCTTTTCAAACTCACTCAAATCCTTACGCTTGCCCATTTTTCCTGCTTCTAACACATCAACTTTGAGGACAAAATGTTCACTTGCTGCCTAATATATCCAACCCACTAACAGGTGCCGTGATGAAGAGATCATTAGTGTCATTCACTTCACCATCATAATGTTATGCCTGATCGGTGTGTATATATATATAATATAATATATATATGTATATATAATATTTTTATATGTATAATGTTTATTTATTTTAAAAAATGTTATGGTGTAATTAAGTATTAGCGTTTCATCAACTCACAAACCCCAGTCTGTGAAACCCTGACGTAATGCGATGTTTAATGCACTTGATGTTGTTGATAACAATGAATGGTATATATTTTCTTTCTTTTATGTCAATGTTGGACAAAACAATCCTATTCGAGTCTACAAAAGTAATCTAAATGTTATTAAAAAGTAGTCCGATCTGATTACCCAAAATGTGTAATCTACCAGATGACGTAACTAACTACAATTTTCATGAACTATTTTGTAATCAGTAACAGAATAAAGTATTCTAAAGTCATGAAAAATGACATTCTTTGCATTTAATATCCAAGAACTGTGACTTTGAATCTGGATATATTAAATTAGAAACAAATGCTTTGTACCACCATAAATCAAAGGTACAACTGAGACATTTGCTGAGAGACAACGAAATGTAGACACTGCAGAATAAAGATGATATTAATGAACATATGAGCGGTTCTCTCATCCAGACGGAGAGGAACTCACCTCCTGTGAGAGTTCCTGTTGCTGTTGACGTGACCCCGGCCCGTGCAGCCAGGCGTAGGGCACTTAAGAACATTTTCATACATTGCAAGAACTTGACAGCAGGCGAGAGAAATAGGGTGAAAGATTAGGAGTTAGAGGCCCACAGTTAGTCATCTACATTAGTGTGAAACACTCGTCATTATCACCAGCACGCTCACAACCAGAGACATCAAACAGCGGCATGCAGATGGAGGAACACTGGCATGCACATGCAGCATGCAGCGTGAGTCATGGTACAATCACATGAGGATTCTACTCTATTCTATTCCTCTATTCTACTCTACTCTATTCTATTCCTCTATTCTACTCTACTCTATTCTATTCCTCTATTCTACTCTACTCTATTCTATTCCTCTATTCTACTCTACTCTATTCTATTCCTCTATTCTACTCTACTCTATTTTACTATATTCTACTCTATTCTATTCTATTCCTCTATTCTACTCTACTCTACTCTATTCTATTCCTCTATTCTACTCTACTCTATTCTATTCCTCTATTCTACTCTACTCTATTTTACTATATTCTACTCTACTCTATTCTATTCTACTCTACTCTACTCTATTCTATTCCTCTATTCTACTCTACTCTATTCTATTCTACTCTACTCTATTCTATTCCTCTATTCTACTCTACTCTATTCTATTCCTCTATTCTACTCTACTCTATTTTACTATATTCTACTCTATTCTATTCCTCTATTCTACTCTACTCAATTATATTCCTCTATTCTACTCTACTCTATTCTACTCTACTCTATTCTACTCTACTCTACTCTACTCTACTCTACTCTATTCTACTCTACTCTATTCTAATCTACTCTATTCTATTCTACTCTACTCTATTCTACTCTACTCTATTCTACTCTACTCTATTCTAATCTACTCTATTCTATTTGACTCTATTCTACTCTACTCTATTTTACTATATTCTACTCTATTCTATTTAACTCTATTCTACTCTACTCTATTCTATTCCTCTATTCTACTCTACTTTATTTTATTTTACTATATTCTACTCTATTCTATTGTACTCTACTCTATTCTACTCTACTCTATTCTACTCTATTCTATTTGACTCTATTCTACTCTACTCTATTCTATTCCTCTATTCTACTCTACTTTATTTTATTTTACTATATTCTACTCTATTCTATTGTACTCTACTCTATTCTACTCTACTCTATTCTACTCTATTCTATTTTACTATATTCTACTCTACTCTATTATATTCCTCTATTCTACTCTACTCTATTATATTCCTCTATTCTACTCTACTCTATTCTACTCTACTCTATTCTATTTGACTCTATTCTACTCTACTCTATTCTATTTTACTATATTCTACTCTACTCTATTATATTCCTCTATTCTACTCTACTCTATTCTACTCTACTCTATTATATTCCTCTATTCTACTCTACTCTATTCTACTCTACTCTATTATATTCCTCTATTCTACTCTACTCTATTCTACTCTACTCTATTCTATTTTACTATATTCTACTCTACTCTATTATATTCCTCTATTCTACTCTACTCTATTCTACTCTACTCTATTATATTCCTCTATTCTACTCTACTCTATTCTACTCTACTCTATTCTATTTGACTCTATTCTACTCTACTCTATTCTATTTGACTCTATTCTACTCTACTCTATTCTATTTTACTATATTCTACTCTACTCTATTATATTCCTCTATTCTACTCTACTCTATTCTACTCTACTCTATTATATTCCTCTATTCTACTCCATTCTATTCTACTCTACTCTATTCTTTTCCATTCTATTCTACTCTATTCTATTTTACTCTATTCTACTCCATTCTATTCTACTCTACCCTATTCTCCTCTCTTCTATTCTATTTCACTCTATTCGACTATTCTAATCCATTATATTCTACTCTATTCTATTCTACTCTATTCTACTCCATTATATTCTACTCTATTCTACTCTTTTCTACTCTAATCTACTCTATTCTATCCTACTCTATTCGACTCTATTTTACTCTATTTGGCTCTATTCTATTCCATTATATTCTACTCTACTATATTCTACTCTATTCTATTCTACTCCATTCTTTTCTAATCTATTCTAGCCTAGTCTACTCTATTCTACTATATATTATTTTCTATTTTACTATATTCTACTCCATTCTATTCTACTCTACTCTATTCAATTCTATACTACTCTTTTCCACTATACTCTACTCTCCTCTATTTTATCATACAGGTAAATTTAAGTATAAACAATCAATATTTAAATATGATCATATTATAATATACTGTGTGTAAAACATATAAATAGTTGCAAAACTAGTTCAAAACTTTAGTTCAAAACTTACAAGTATACTTGCAGTATAATAACTTTTAACTGAGAGTTAACTTCAAAGTGTACTTCCATAACCTAAAAGTGGGCTAGAAGTATACAGCTAATAAACTAAGTTCACTTGTGGTATAGTTGACAGAACAAAGAGTTAAACTAGCTTAAGTGTAATCTGAAAAGTAAACTTTTATAAACTAAAACGTGGCAAATTTGGTCCTATGAAGTATTGAAATAGTACACTTACAAGTATACTACTGGTACATTGATTTTTAGTATACTTACTACATAAAGTACACCTGGGAAATATACTTCAACTTTGCTAAAATTAACTTAATTTTTGCCAGGGTAAGACCAGGAACCCATCTCGACACCACTGTGGCGCTCACTTCCTGTTAATGAAAGCATATGAACATGTACAATACTTAAAATATGACTTTGAATTGATTTGGAATGTAGTAAGTAGTATAATGTAAGATATTATTATCTATGTATTTAAGCTATGTATTATATCCACAATGCAATAATGCAGTATAACAACATTCATTAACTTTAATAAACATCATACGATTCTATAATGCTTCACACCATTTGAACTGAAGCACTGCTTAAAGTCATCCCTTAAAGATGCTCACCTAAACAACCTGGAAGCAGCTCTTCAGATTCTATTCTATTCTATTCTATTCTATTCTATTCTATTCTATTCTATTCTATTCTATTCTATTCTATTCTATTCTATTATTATATTCTACTCTTCTATTCTATGCTTCTATTATATTCTCTTCTATTCTACTCTTCTATTCTATGCTTCTATTCTCTTCCATTATACTATTCTATGCTATTCTTCTAATCTCTTCTCTTCTATTCTATTATATGCTACTCTTCTATTCTTCTATTCTATTCTATTCTACTATTCAATTATGAGCTAATTTTTTATTATATTATTCTATTCTATGCTACTCTTCTATTCTATTATTATATTCTACTCTTCTATTCTATTCTACTCTTCTATTCTATTCTAATCTTCTATTCTACTCTTCTATTCTATTATTATATTCTACTCTTCTATTCTATGCTTCTATTATATTCTCTTCTATTCTACTCTTCTATTCTATGCTTCTATTCTCTTCTATTCTACTCTTCTATTCTATGCTTCTATTCTCTTCTATTATACTATTCTATGCTACTCTTCTATTCTCTTCTTTTATACTATTCTATGCTACTCTTCTATTCTCTTCTTTTATACTATTCTATGCTACTCTTCTATTCTCTTCTATTATACTATTCTATGCTACTCTTCTATTCTCTTCTATTATACTATTCTATGCTACTCATTTACATTTACATTTAGTCATTTAGCAGACTCTTTTATCCAAAGCGACTTACAAATGAGGGCAATTGAAGCAGCTAGAGCAGTCCAAGGGCAACAATATCAACAATATGCAAGTGCTGTAACAAGTCTCAGTTAATCTAGCACAGAACAGATTTTTTAATTTTTTTAATAAATAAATTAGACAGACAGACAATGAATACTCTTCTATTCTATTTCTCTTCTTCTCTTCTCTTCTCTTCTCTTCTCTTCTCTTCTCTTCTCTTCTCTTCTACTCTTCTCTTCTGTCCTCCTCTCTTCTCCTCTACTCTACTCTACTCTTCTCTTCTCTTCTCCTCTTCTCTCTTCTCCTCTCTTCTCTTCTCCTCTCTTCTCTTCTCTTCTCCTCTCTTCTCTCCTTCTCTTTTATTTTTCTCTTCTGCTCTCCTCTCCTCTCTTCTTCTCTTCTCTTTTTCTCTTCTCCTCTCCTCTCCTCTCTTCTTCTCTACTCTTCTCCTCTCTTCTCTCCTCTCTTCTTCTCTTCTCTTTTTCTCTTCTACTCCTCTCCTCTCCTCCTTCTGCCTGTTTTTAGACGCAGCACAGTTTACCTCTTCAGTGCGGTCAGTTGTGAGTGATACAGACAGACGGTTTGACAGAGAGCTCTAACCCGACTACATTCCCTTCGCTAGCTGAAGCCGTCAGGTAAAGTTAGCTCATGCATCCAGTCATTCGCTGTGAGGTGTTGCTGCTCTTGATTGTTTCAGCTCTGCATTTATCTTTCATTTGCATTAGACACATGTCAGCAATCAATGAAATCACCGCCCAAACGCTGCCTCTCTCTGATCCCAGACTCTATTATTCATCTGTGCATGTCTTTGTCTTCTGTGTCCATGAGCGTCTGAACTCATTAGGACGCTGGAGCGGGGGGGGGTGGGGGTGCAGAGAGCGTGGGCCGCTCTTCCTGTGCTCATCTTCATCATTATCAGCTCCTTAATCCCTCGCCCTCATCTTCAACATACTCTGACATGTTCATTACTGAGCAGCTGGCAGGATCCGCTCACCTCCACCGATCAAGATGCATGTCTGTGTGTGTCTGAACGCAAGTAAAGCTTCATTTCATTATGCCCTTTTACAAAGTTATGAATTTGTTTTTGGGCTGTACTAGAATAGGTTTTCATGCTTGATAAAAAATAAATAAAAAAAATCCCCATATTCTCCATTGTTGCAGCTCCTCACTTCCCAGTCTGTCAGTAACGCTCTGTTTAGTTCCTGTCTCTATGAAGCCCCTCCTTCTGAAAAGCACACTGTGCTCTAATTGGTCGGCTGGATCAGTGTGTTGTGATTGGTCAAGAGCTTTGAGCGTGTTTGGGAAATGTCCCGTCCTTTACCATAACCGCCAGTTTCAACACACTACTAATTCAAGCAGGCCTGAAACAAGGCTTTCAAAACAAGGCATCATGAAGCTTCGAAGCATTATGAATCAGTGAGTCGAATCATGATTCGGATCGTGTGTCAAACTGCTGAAATTTGGCGATTCAAACAGCTGAATCGACTCACTGATTCATAACGCTTCGAAGCCTCATGATGCCTTGTTTTGAAATCGTCATCACTATATAAGTCGTTATTTAGGGTTTTTTTGTGCACAAAAACTATTCTCGTCACTCCATAAAGTTATTGTAGAACCACTGTAGTGAGATGGACTTTGTAACGACGTCTTTAGTACCTTTTAAGGGTCTTGAGAGTGAACCGTGCATTGTGCCAATGGAGGCCTTTCAGAGCCATCAGATTTACACTAAAATATCTTCATTTGTGTTCCGAAGATGAACGGAGGTCTGACGGGTGTCGAACGACATGAGGGTAAGTAATTAGTGACAGAATTTTCCTTTTTGGGTGAACTAACCCTTTAAAGAGGACCTTATTTTCACATGTTCATCTTTCTTTAGTGTGTAATGTTGCTGTTTGAGTCCCTCCAACGGGAGTTCCTCTCTATATCAGTTTTGTGTTCTGAAGATGAACGGAGGTCTGACGGGTGTCCAACGACATGAGGGTAAGTAATTAATGACAGAATTTTCATTTTTGGGTGAACTAACCCTTTAAGATTTGTACACAACTATATTTGTCTAAAGAAAAGGTGAGGGGTTGTACTTAGACAAAACAACTCTACTTAGCTGAAACTTAGCACAGCTTTGAAATAACAAAAATCTTCTCTCACCACGGTCTAATGATCATCTACCCAAACTTTGTGACAACTGAAGATCACACTTGGCTGAATTCATGTTTCTCCATTATCTCAAAATCCTTTTCTTGTGGTTAAATGCTTGATTTGTTCCGAAGACAAATATAAATTGTGCTTACAGTATGATTTAATTTACAAACCTAAACTGAGAAAACATTTAAAAAAAAAAAAAAAAAAAAATGCCACAGTAAAACATTTTTAACAGAACTGTACATTAAGTAATTTTTACTGTAAAATACTGTCAAATTTATGGAAATTGCAGGTAAAAAAAAAACAGTATTCACAGAAGATGCATGTGAATCAATAATCATTTGGATTCTTCTTCTTCATGTTTAGTGTTATATTTTCTGTTCAGCACATGCATGTTTATTGCATTATTTATGTTATCCTGATGGTGTTTTGTCTTTGTGCACCATCTATATGTGAGACTGTTGGCCATGTTTTTCTGATCTATTTCTGAGCGTTCTCCGATCATTCAAAATACATTTAAATGTTTTATTAAAGTTTTTTTTTTCTTCATGCAAACGTTAAGGAACATTATGGAAACGTTACATATGAGAAAGTTACTTTTAAACGTTCTCTAATCGTTTGGAAGCAAGTAGTCCACATTAACTTTCAGGGAAAAACAATGTTCCTGGAACGGTTTTGTGCTAACTTTTTGAGACCACATATTGTATTGTGCCATTTTATTATTATAGAGGATCAGCACAATTCAAGGTAAAAAGCCAATTTTAGTAGTGCAAGTAGATTGGCATATTACCATTATATCACTTAATGAAATATACAGTTTTAAGTGATACCTGAAAACATTCAATTTATAAACTTTCACAATATATAAATAAACTCTAAACTTTCAAGTAATACCTGAAAATGTCAATACCTGAAATTCTAGCAACCCATTTTTTTCTTTACTGTAAATTTGTCAGGATGTTTTTTACCATGTAAAATGAAATTTATTCAATTGTATTTTAAGTGTATTTAACTACCATGTATTAACACTAATCAAATCATTTGTACAATACATTTATTGTGTGCATTTGTGCTGTACTTATATTTTAAAAATACTTCCATTTAATTACATGTATGATTACACAACCTACCCAATACCACCAAACCTGTGCCTAACCCTCCCCCTATCCCACCTTATTATCCCAACATTGATTGATTGATTGATTGATTGATTGATTGATTGATTGATTGATTGATTGATTGATTGATCGATTGATGTACTGTAAGTGCATAGTATTTCTGTATTAATGCATGTGTTGGAGCAGCAAAAAAAACTATCATGCATTCATGTCTTTACTATTACTCTAAAATGGGCTCTTAATAAAAGTTTTGGCAGAAGATAATAACAGCATTATAAAGAAAGAATAGCCACTAAGTGACCCAGCTTAACAAAACAGTCTTTCAGTAAGTGTGTCATACATGTCATGTGACGGTCATCTAAAAACGCCCCTGCTTTGCCACCCCAGCGCCAGCTCTTGCCATCTGGACACTTTAAAAGCAAATCTTTTTGTTAACTAATTTCAGTCTGTAGTCAAAGCCGTCAGTTTGATTGCCATCTGGTTAATTTGTGCATACAAAAACACATTTTTAATGCATTTTAATGAATCACGTAAAAGATGTTTAAACGGGAGGTTTGCTCAAGGTGACTGAGAGGAAATCTCTCTCGTTCTTCCTGTCTGTAACTCTTTCATCAGATTATAATTATTACAGTTTATTCAACTGGATTTAATTGAGCATCTAAAACAAAATGAGAAATCTAACCAACTTATTAAACTGGCCTCCATTAAGATAGCGTCGCAATTACCAACAGAAACAATAAACGCATTCATGCATGTCTGTGATATTGAGTCGACTGCTCCTCTACGACGGGTCTTTACATTGCCAGAGATTTCCTTCAACAATAGCAACATTCATATAAGTATAGACAGTGTATGAACTTCTTGCAAATCATTTCAAGAAAACACAAAATAAATTATGAAAAAGTTAATACAAAATCCTTGTACATTCAGCTGTAACTATGTCCAAAAATATAATTCAATTACTGATTTTGAATTTCATTGTTACCCATATACAGTAGTTAACACTTTATAATAACTGCATGCTTCATATTTCATACTTTATTTATCATAAATGTATCATTTCTAAATTAACTACTTGAATTAATCATGAATTACAGTAGGAATACATGTATTCCTGGAATAATTGTTTTCAATTTGGTTTACAGTTTAAAACCTGACATTTCAACGTTTCTTTAGACATATGTCTCATGTTTGTGAGACAAGTATTCACTAAGCTAGAGGTCATTTTCTGAAGACTATCTGAAGGAACGTCTTTGAGAGAGAGGCTGCAGATCGTGCATCATGTTTGTTTTCTTTATTTTGCAAAAAGCAAAACATTTTGTTTTTATTGTGACTGTACACACAAAAAATAGAAACTTAACAGATTATAATGATGTATAACATTTGCCTGAATGATAAAAAACGACAGTTATTTGAGTCTCTTTGGCACTGATAAGAAAAAAAGCAAGCCGATCGCGCCGGCGCGACCGCTGACTCGAGGGGGTTAATAAAGCATTTATTAACACACTGAGTAACTATTACCATTTGTCTAAATAATAAGATGTATAAATGTATATTTAAATAGTATATTATTCATTTGCTTACACTTTCTAAATGATCTTGAACCACTGACAACTTCGAAACAACTGGTTTGTAAATAATGTAATACTTAATTTAGAAATGATAAATTGATCATCTCTAGTTATAACTCATGTTAGCAACCGCCTTTTTCAAGACAAATAAGCTTTAAAAAAGGGTATCTTTCTGATATTTTATGTTGTAGAATAAAACGTGAAAATATCTCGAGCTTGTGTTCACCACCTTATTTCAGGCTTTTAACCAAAAACCACTTCAAAAATCTCATTGACCTGGACGATGGAACTGGAAGTGCTAAAATGCAAACTTGCTTCTGGGTTTTGGCCCTCAAAAATACATCATCCCTGCAGCACTCTATTGGCAACGAATTTGGTGAATACTGTGATGTATTAGGGTTGTGTCAAATTCTATAGAAATACTTCCTAAAAATACAAAAAAATAAAATAAAAGTTACATTGCATAGGAACGAGCAGATGCTTTTAGTGTAGATGAGGACGGCATGCAGAATGAACTGAAGACTGGTTCCCACAGACAAACACATACAGACACACACATATACACACACAGTCAACCGATGATTATGACCTCTTTTCATTCATGCCAGTATGAAAAATAGCAAGGATTGAAAGGAAGACGCAAGCAAACGTGGAACTGAAGTTTAGAAAGAGTGTGTAGTGTGCTTACTTTCTGGTGGGACTCTGTCTTTATGCGGGCATCCAGACAGGCTGCGGTGGTGCGGGTACAAACCCGTCACATGACCTGTGCCGTCACAGCCAGGCGTTGGACAGCGGCTTTCTTTTTTCCCTGACCGTGAAGAATCTGAATATACACACACACACACACACACACACACACACACACACACACACACACACACACACACACACACACACACACACACACACACACACACACACACACACACACACACACACACACACACACACACACACACACACACACACACACACACACACACAGAGGATTATTATTGACTCATTTGTTTAGAAATAAATATGCAAAAGTTCTGATAAAGTCTGGTCCAAGAATTGCTTTATTCAGAAAGAATTGGTATGCAGAAAGATACCATCTGACTGACATGCAAAACAACCAACCACAGTTGTTTTTGCAACAGTTAAGGGTGAATAAACCAAAAATAATTATACCACAATGATTGACCGACATATAAATAAAAAACAAATGATTTTAACAATACCGCAAATGTATAGTATTACACATAAAAAATATACATAGATCTATTTAGATCTGACCATCCAAAAATACCACTCTTTTTTTTGGTTACACTTTTTATTTTACAGTGTCATTGTGTACATGTACATACTATAGGGTTATGGTAGGATTGGGGTTTGATTTAGGGTAAGTTGCATGTAATTATGCATAATTTATAGTTATTACTATGGTAACTACACGTAACGTGTAACAATGACACTGTAAATTAAAGTGTTACCTATCTTTTCAAAATATTTTTCCTCGCTAATATCCAGCATGTACCATAGAAATCTGTGTTGCATACATTTTTAATAGGATCTACTGTTCAAAAGTTTGGGGCCAGTAATATATACAGTATATATATTTTTTTTTAAATACTCTTATTCAGCATGTACACATTATATTGATCAAAAATGACAGTAAAGACATTTATAATGTTACAAAAGATTTCTATTTCAAATAAATGCTGTTCTTTCGAGGAGAAGAAGATCACAGTTTTAACAAAAATATGAAGCAGCAAAACTGTTTAAAAGGGAACTCGCACTGCATCCTAAGACTTTTTGGGGGATACCTCAGCATGATAGGTGTCTGAAACTACTAATGAATCTAGGAATATGGGTATGTGTCGATGCCAGCGATTGACAGGAAGTTTGCAAACTATCTTGCATCTGGGAAGACACTGAGAGCTCCAACCCTGCCATCTAAGCCCCTCAAAACGTCTCGTTTAAATGGCAGGGCATACACGGCAGCAGGACAGGCAGATCTAGCTTTCCGGGCCACCAAACAAAGCGGCTGCCGTGATCAGTCGATTAATGGTGGCGATGGTGGCCACGGAGAGACATCTGTGGTTGAACTTATCTGATATCAGGGAGAAAGAAAAGGGCTTTCTCCTCAATTCACCAGTTTTGCCCTACAAACTTTTTCGCCACCTCCGTTGGGGTGGTGGTGGGAAAGTTTGGGGAGACAAAGGTGCATTCGGCAGCATTTAAAACCTGCATACCGCTGGTATCCGGGTCCGCGCCCAGGCAGGCAGGAGGGTCTGGCCCGTCAAGGTCTGAGGGCTATAGACAGGGCCAGAGAGTCAGCGTCGCCTCTCATGCGCCCTCTCAGCATCGGTGATGGGTCTCCTCCCCGAGGGTGAACTAAAAACCTGACCCTCATCTTTCTTCTTCATCGTTTCCCCAGGAGCTTTTTACATCAGGCCTGGGGCTGGGCCCTTAAAAGAGTGGAAATTATATTCTACGGCCCACCTTGGCTTGATCAGTGAGAGCGCCCCTTTCAGGCCTGTAAGGGTGATAGACCCTATGTTTATAAAACTGAATGGGTGAGTCTTCATTCTGAATGCTGCAAGTTGAGCTGGTAGATCTCCTTTTTTCATTTAAAAAGTAAGTGAACAGAAATTGTATTTCTGAAGACCTCCGTTCCCTGTATAGGGTTAGGGGGATTATGTATTTAAGAGAATAGATTTAAGAAGAGGAAGGAATATTAGGGCCCTGAAGTTTCCCTGTTAGATGGCTAGAACAATGGAAGCCCCAGTCTCTATGGGCTTCGTATGTGAGTATGGGTTGGCTTTTCCTTTGGTGAAATTCACTGGTTGGGCCACCGCTAATTTTTCGCTGTGTGCAGTGATTAGGCTTCCTCTCAGTGTGAGAGTAGTTTTGAGGCCACCGCTCATTCCTACTGGTATGTAGCGCAGTGCTGAATGGTGAGACGTCCTCCCAGACTAGGAGTAGGTTTGATGCTGCCGTATGGTTTAGCTTCTAAACAGCTTTAAAGCCTTTGGGCTGTTAGCCACCTCAGGGTAGAGTAGTTTGTCTCCTCTCTATCAAAAGCATTAGAGAGTATATTGACTAGAGACCAACGCTGGAGCTTCAGATAGATCTTATGTCCGGCCTGCAGGGCCGTTGACATTTTTTGTCTTGAGAACATCGCTCCCCTGGGCTTTCATACTGGCTGAACGTTTTGCCTCCTCTCATGTGAGAGTCGTTTCTCTTGAGGCTGCTACTCCTTTCAGTCTCAGGTAAAGACCTATGCTTGCAGGCTGGTCCTCACCAGGGCCACCTCGGTAGCTGGCCTAGGCTATACTAGGGATAATGGAGGCGCTTTGCTAAAGCATTGCTGCCTCTGGCCCTTCACTATGTAACTGTAGACTTTCTAGCATCCCTAATGTCAGCCTCCTCTCATGGTGAGAGTCGTTCGGCCAAGGCCCGCCACCTTTCTGCATTCTGGGGTGAGATGAGTAATGCAGGTTGGTGCAGAATCAGAATTTGATAGTGACCTAGCAGTGGTCGTGGGGCAGGGTTAGGCCATCTTTCGCTTCACAAAGAGACTGTTTGCTTTACTTGCCAGGTAGGCTCCACTCAGCTCACTGATCTAATAAAGATCAAGCAATGGGTTGTATGAGGGTGGTTTTTAAGCAGAAACCCACTCCCCTAGGCTGGATGCAGATAACATTTCTGTCACATCTAGAGCCATTGGCAGGCCCTCACCCTGTAAATTTCCGGGTCATGTGGTTAGTACTCCCCCACTAAAGCAGGGTGTTTCTGAGTACTACACTCTTAGCTCTGTATCATTCTGCTTCACACCACTATGGCTCGGGTTGAGCAGAAATTTCTAACCTTCACTTCATGCTGGTTCTAGAAGTACATTCCCTTGAAGCCAGAGCATTGCCATGAACTGACGCCCATGCACTCAGATGGTAGGCCCCTGAATCTGGGGTCTCCATTGAGGCAGGAGGGCGTAAGTTGTACTATCCTTCCTCTATCCATCCTAGGGTTTATTGCGGCTTTGCAGTTAGGTACCAGGTCTGTAGGCACTGTGTAAACAGCTTATCTGCCAGGAAATACTGCGCTGTCAGGTAGTAGGCCTCAGCAGGCCTCTAACGGCCGGCCCCAGAAGGGCTTGTTAGGCCAGCTTGCTGCAAGCAGTTGGCCTTGGCAGTCTGGGCAGTAGACTCGCTGACAAGTAGCAGGTCTTAGCAGGCCTCCTTGGAAGAGAGTCCCGATGCTTGGGGGACATGCATAGCAGCTGCAACCAGGCAGCTAACCTCGAGAGGCCTCCTGTGGGCGGGTCCAATATATGTGTTGGTGTGGTATGCTTCCCAATGATGTTGGTTTTTGTAGCACCAGACTTGTTATCAGCTAGTAGGCCCTACCAGACCTCCCTGAGGATGAATCCTCAGCAGTATGGGTATTTATTTTGTCTGCCAGGAGCATACTGTCAGGCGGTTGGCCTTATCGGGCCATCCTGAGACTGATGCCCAGAAAGTCTGGGTTCATAGCATGCAGTTTTTAACATGCTATCAGGTAGTAGGCCTCACCAGGCCTCCATGAAGGCAAGTTCCCGAGTTTGGATGCTCTGGCAGCTAGCATGAATTGCTATCAGGTAGTAGGCCTCACCAGGCCTCCCTGAAGGTGAGTTACCAAGATTGGATGCTCTGGCAGCTAGCATGAATTGCTATCAGGTAGTAGGCCTCACCAGGCCTCCCTGAAGGTGAGTTACCAAGATTGGATGCTCTGGCAGCTAGCATGAATTGCTATCAGGTAGTAGGCCTCACCAGGCCTCCCTGAAGGCGAGTTCCCTAGTTTGGATGCTCTGGCAGCTAGCATGAATTGCTATCAGGTAGTAGGCCTCACCAAGCCTCCCTGAAGGCGAGTTCCCGAGATTGGGGACTAAACAGCTAGCATCACTCTCGCAGCTAGTGGATGCCTGTTATCCGTTGATCTGGCCAGTTGATCCCTCCAGAAGGGAACCTATTGGTCTAGCCTACAGCCTGGTCTACCTACCAGGTCAGGCTTGGTGCTCCCCTCACTGAGGGTTGCTTGTGAGTACTCAGCCTCCTGAGTCTGGTCAGACGGTCGCAGGCCTCTTGTGAGGCTTTCCAGTTAGATCAGTCTGTAGGCCTGTCCGGCCTTCTTAGCGTTTTGAAAGATTGGTGCAGATAGAATCCCCTCGCTAGCAAGGGTTGTAAAGCGCTACGCTAAGAATTGCTCTTCAGGATACCCATCTCTGAGATCCGGTCTGAGTTGGTTACTGCCAGTTTTGCAGTCCCTCTGTGTGGATGCCTTACCTAGAAGCAAGTGTCCAGAGGCTCTGTTTCTGAACAGACAGGTTGTTGGCCAGACTGACGTGTCCAATATAAGTGACACCAAGTCAGGCCTCCCTGGTGGCATTCGGGTGAATATGTTCCCGGAGTAGTGATTGGCTGGGGCTCCCTCTGGTTCCCTAGCTACATTCCCTTAAAGGGATGGTTGGTTGGTTCCAGGCCTTTGAGCGGCCTGGGTAGGGCTTCATGTAAAGTGTATGAAGGTTTCCTCTTGAGGCTTATAGCTTGGGCTATGACCGTAGGGAATGCTGTCACTGACAGCCCAGTGTGACTCGAGGGAGAGTGGTTCTGGCATTTCGGTTGAATTTGTTGGTTCTGACAGTTGTCACTGCCACTGGGATGCACTACCTAAGCATGGTGGCATGGGTATATCATTCCCCAAAGCGTCCTAGGATGCAGTGCGAGGACTCAGGTTACATATGTAACCTATATTCCCTGAGAACAGGGAACGAGACACTGCGTCTCTTTGCCATGCCTCGGGGACTGCCTCCCAAACAGTCCCTTTAGACGATAAGGTGAATGTCATGTTTGCAAGGCGCCCTTATATGCTCCTGGGTCACCCGTTGATGACATCATGGGCTGTCACAAGTCAATAGGATTGCCGTGATTCGATAGTAGTTTCAGACACCTATCATGCTGAGGCGTTCCCCAAAGCGTCCTAGGATGCGGTGTCTCGTTCCCTGTTCTCAGGGAACATAGGTTACATACGTAACCAAAGACGTTTTCAACATTGATAATAATCAGAAATGTTTCTTGTGCATCAAATCATCATATCTGAATGATTTCTGAAGGATCATGTGACACTGAAGACTGGAGTAATGATGCGGAAAATTCAGCTTTGCATCACAGGAATAAATTACATTTTACAATATATTCACAAAGAAAACAGCTGTTTTAAATTCTAATAATATTTCACAATATTACAGTATTTACTATAGATTTGATCAAATAAATGCAGCCTTGGTGAGCAGAAGAGCCTTCTGACCCCAAAGTTGTAAACAGTACTGTAGTTGCAACCTTTTGTCCTTGTATAGTGTGTCTCTGTATTTGCTACTTTGCACAGGCAGTGACTATCCTGCACCTAGATCTGCATCTCTTCCTGACAGCTGTCCAGGGATACTGGCTGTGTTTCAAATAGAGAGAGCACAGGAAAGTGAGTGAGTGAGCGAGTATATGCTACAGTTACCACTGATTAAAATTTTAAAGATGGAGTAACCTAGTAACAGGCATCATGTTGCCTTCTGTTTCAAAGTAAGCTCAAAACAGACAGGAATAGTATGACCGCATGTGAAAGACGTGGGCTCAGTTTTGGTGAGACTGAAAATAGACTGCAGTGCTACTCAGATTTTTGGAATATGTGCTTGAAACACCTACACTGTAAAAAAAAAATAATGTCTCCAATTGAAAATTTTCTAGTGAGCGATCACATCTAAAATTGAATTTCTTGAATTTTAATTGAATTAAATTGCATCCAATCAAAGAAATTCAATTTGGCCAACTGAAAAATTTAGATGTGATCGCTCACTAGAAAATTTTCAATTGGAGACCTGAAATTTTTTTACAGTGTATGTGCTAAAGTTCCTAATCTGGATGAATATATCATGAAATGTTCAGGTATATCAGCTCAAAATCAAGTGAAAAAGTAGTTCTGTTTTGCATAAAGAAAATGTCTTTCATGTTCTTTCATTCGCATTTTGCTCTGATTGGTCATAGGGATCAGTTTGTTGTGATTGGTCTACTCTGCTCTGATTGGTCAGATGGCCCAGTTTGTTGTGATTGGTCTACTCTGCTCTGATTGGTCAGACGGCCCAGTCTGTTGTGATTGGCCTACTCTGCACTGATTGGTCAGATGGCCCAGTCTGTTGTGATTGGCCTACTCTGCTCTGATAGGTCAGATGGCCCAGTCTGTTGTGATTGGTCAACTCTGCTCTGATTGGTCAGATGGCTCAGTCTGTTGTGATTGGTCTATTCTGCTCTGATTGGTCAGACGGCCCAGTCTGTTGTGATTGGTCTACTCTGCTCTGATTGGTCAGAGGGCTCAGTCTGTTGTGATTGGTCTATTCTGCTCTGATTGGTCAGACGGCCCAGTCTGTTGTGATTGGTCTACTCTGCTCTGATTGGTCAGAGGGCTCAGTCTGTTGTGATTGGTCTACTCTGCTCTGATTGGTCAGATGGCTCAGTCTGTTGTGATTGGTCTATTCTGCTCTGATTGGTCAGACGGCCCTGTCTGTTGTGATTGGTCTACTCTGCTCTGATTGGTCAGAGGGCTCAGTCTGTTGTGATTGGTCTACTCTGCTCTGATTGGTCAGAGGGTTGCAGCATGTGGCATCGGTTTTACCGCATCAATCTCATCCTCTAGAAGTGCATGTAAAGCGAACTTGCTTTTGCAGTGCAGAAAACAGCACTGATCTTTTATACTTTTAAGAGCTTTTCCATTCACAAACAGCTGTATTACACATGAAAGATAATATCCAAATAAGCATAATAGGGGCACTTTAAGATTCTAACCATCTAATAAGCCCTGAATCCTCAGACTATTCTGCAGCCATTTCAAAGAGAGAGAAAACAAACGAGCGAGAGAGCACAGCCAAGCCGAGCGGAATACATATTAGAAAGTGCTGGATATTGATTGTAGCTCCGGACAAGCCATGCTTTGCATAGCAAATGGCCCCCATTACCATAGCGTCTGTGGATAATTAATGTGCAGTCAGTGGTCCTGTCGTTTGTTATCGGTCATACTGATACTGTTCAATTTCCATCTCCGCCTCGTGCCTTCTTTAAGGAAGAGCTCCTTCCATAACTGTCAGGGCTCCACACTTTTTATAAATCATAATGCCCCCTGGTTAGGCAGCGTCTGCCGCTATTTCTGCCGTGAAGCGAGATGCTATCGCAGTGTAATGGCCAAGCATCCCTCATTATTCTGCCATTAGAAAGATAGTGTCTGCCGTGCATGCCGGCCAAACGTCCTTTCATGCATACTGTCAGCCCTTCCTCATCCAGAGAACAGTGGATAAAAGTTTGCATGTGTTTTTAAGGGTTTGTTGACCCAAAAATGACAATTCTGACATCATTTTAAACTGCACAACTTTTATTACTGTGGAACACAAAAGGAGAAAGTGTCTGTGTTTTCAATACAACTAAAGCATATTGTGACCAGAAGTGTCATCATTTTGAACCAGTGCTATTATAGGTACTATAATTATTAAGGCTGATCTGATCGACGGGGCACCTGGGGGTTATTGGCCGATAATCATTTTATATAGTTTGATTACTGGTCTATATAAAGGACCAGAAGGACCGTTCAGAAGAGCTGATCAGATGAAGCAAAAAAAAAAAAGCAGCTAAAGTTTCTTCACTACATTCACAGGTGTGGCAGCTCAACCAGGGGTCTGAAAATGGTAAATGGTAAATGGACTGCATTTATATAGCACTTTCAACAGACCCATGGCCATCCAAAGCGCTTTACATCTAGCCTCACATTCATCCATTCATCCACCGACGGCGGTGTCAGCCATGCAAGGCGCCATCCAGCTCGTCAGACAAAATTAAAAAGCACAATAAATTTGCAAAGTCACTGCAGAGACATTGCAACGAAAGCAACCCTACAGTAACCCTACTTTCCATGTGCATGCTCTGAGATGGAGTAGAAAACGGACAAGCAACGTGAACTTTGGGCATCACGTCGCAAATTCACATAGAAATATGTCAAAATGCCCGGCTTGGTGAATATTCGCTGAAACACAGTCGGTAATGTCTTAAAGGGTTAGTTCACCCAAAAAATGAAAATTCTGTCATTAATTACTCACCCTCATGTCGTTGGACGACAATAGTTTTTGTGCGCAAAAAAAAATCGAAATAACACCTTTATCCAACTTGTTCTCGACTTCCGTGTGTGCCTCCACGACGCATGCGCGAGAATATGACGTAGCGCCGGAGTTCGGGAATCCATGAAATACACACTTAAGCCCCATTTTGAGAACTACGCAGAGACCTAAAGCACGATCAATGTAGAATCCAACAGCTTAGACACGCGCGTCTTCCTCTGCTCGTAAACAAATCGCTTCTGGGTCATGTGTCCGAGCGCCGGATCTGCGTCATATTCTGGCGCATGTGTCGTGGAGGCATACACGGAAGTCGAGAACAAGTTGGATAAAGGCGTTATTTTGATTTTTTTTTCCGCACAAAAAATATTGTCGTCGCATCGTAAAATTATTGTGTAGCCACTGTAGTGAGATGGACTGTGTAACGGCGTTTTAAGTGCCTTTCATGGATCTTGGAAGTGTCAATGTACTGAATGCCAGTGGAGGCCTATCTGAAGCCTTTCTCAGCCATCAGCTTTCAACAAAAATATCTTCATTTGTGTTCCGAATATGAATGGAGGTCTGACGGGTGTCCAACGACATGAGGGTGAGTAATTAATGACAGAATTTTCATTTTTGGGTGAACTAACCCTTTAAGTGAACAGTTGGGAAATGAATTGCGTGTGTAACAGTATATATTGGATCCATGCATTAAAGGGTTAGTTCACCCAAAAATGAAAATTCTGTCATTAATTATTTACCCTCATGTCGTTCGACACCCGTAAGACCTCCGTTCAGCTTCAGAACACAAATGAAGATATTTTAGTTAAAATCTGATGGCTCTGAAAGGCCTCCATTGGCACAATGCACGGTTCACTCTCAAGACCCTTAAAAGGTACTTATATAGTGATGACGATTTCAAAACACGGCATCATGAAGCTTCGAAGCGCTATAAATCAGTGAGTCGATTCAGCAGTTTGGATCGCCAAATTTCAGCAGTTTGGCGGTTTGACACGCGATCCGAATCATGATTCGACTCACTGATTCATAACGCTTCGAAGCTTCATGATGCCGTGTTTTGAAATCGTCATCACTATATAAGTCGTTATTTAGGATTTTTTTTGGGAAACAAAAACTATTCTCGTCACTCCATAAAGTTATTGTAGAACCACTGTAGTGAGCTGGACTTTGTAACGACGTCTTTTGTACCTTTTAAGGGTCTTGAGAGTAAACCGTGTATTGTGCCAATGGAGGCCTTTCAGAGCCATCAGATTTCAACTAAAATATCTTCATTTGTGTTCCGAAGATGAACGGAGGTCTTACGGGTGTCCAACGACATGAGGGTAAGTAATTAATGACAGAATTTTAATTTTTGGGTGAACTAACCCTTTAAGTCTAAAAGGGATCATTTTCATTTTAGGGTGAACTAAGTCATAATTTACTCACCCTGGTGTTGTAGTAATGTTGTATGCCCTTCTTTCTTTTATGGACTACAAAAAAAGAATTAAAATTTTTTTTCACTCGCACTCTTCCATTTAATGGCAGTGAACAGCGACCAGCATCAAGTTTTTTAAAAAAAGATGCAAAAGTATCACAGAATGATCCCATGCGACACGTGCCGTGTATTCCAAGTGTTCTGGGTGTATACAATAGGATTTATTGAAATTGAATGTACTATTTAATGAAATTCTTGACCTTGGCTGTTGGTCTTCTCTTCTCATGAGACTCTAATAGCGTCACAGTTCACTCCGACTCGCACAGACAAACACACACATTGTGAGAATTCAAGATTAGTGAAGTTCCAAATGTAATTTAGGGAGGAGCGAGCCCATCTAATCTTCCAATCAACAGCCAAAGTATATAAACAGCTGCTTACCTCTCCTCAGTCTCAGAGGTTCCAGCATCCCACCACCTCCCCAAAACTCCACCTTTATCTGAGGTACCTTGCCCTACATAATCATTCAGTCACTATGGGGGTATATCAGAGCTCGAGTTGAAACCGTTTCATCGAGCCCCTCATCAGTAGACCGCAAGCCAAATAAGCTTAGCTAATTTAAATTAGCTAATAGCTAAATATCTTAAGATTATATAGGCAAACAAATTCGTTAAACAGCCTTGAAATAAGCTGAAACTTTTATTATTGTAAGAGCCCTCACAATTCTTTTACACACTTGAGGTGTTTGAACAATCACAATGCACTGGGTCAGCTGGCCAATCAGAGCACTCTTTTCGGGAGGAGGGGCTTTGTAGAAATCAGAGGGTTTCAGACAGACTGCAATAATATTGAAAGTATGTGAAAAATAATGTGTTTATCGAACATTAGCCAAAATCATGTAGCTTATTATAGTAGACCCAGTAAACAAAATAATGACCTTTTAAAATAGCGTTACATGGCCTCATTAAAGGCCTCCTTTATGATTATGTATGACATAATTATAATAATATGAACTTGTAATATGATATAATATGATTTTAACGGTTTTGGGGATACACTAATCCTCCAATCTTGCTCCTCTGTCCCTGGAGAAACAGAAATAAACCAGGAATCGTATTAAAACTTACTCGGAATAAGCAGCATTGTCTAATTTCCCAGTATATTTCTCTGTGCAGTGATCTCCAGCGCCAGAGCTATATTTCCATGCAGGGGTTTATAAATAGGCAGCATGAGCACAGGCTGTGTCCCTGGGATGAGATTTGCTGTTCTCCTGGCCGTGCAGATCGCCATTACTTATGCCTGACAAGCTTAGCCTGTGATGTGGCCATGCTGGCCAGTTTGAACAACATTAAGCCACTGCTGTTTGCACTGCAGGCATGGGGATGTTTGAGAAAGCTTGTCCCAGGGTCAGTATGGGATGCTCTCTCAGAGCAAAGGAATGCAGAAGAGCGCTGAACCTGCCCACTTAAACTGACCTATCTGTTCTGGGGATGGTAAAAGAGTAGGGTGATATAATTTCATTATTAAAGGAACAGCTCTACGGTGGCCCAGTAGTGCACAACACAACGAAATCAAACCATAACACAACGAAATCAAGTCCTTTTAATTAATACAAATTATACGTTTCAACCACTTGGTGGAATTGGCAGCATGCCTTTGGCATCATCCGCCATGGTAGTGGGTCAAAACGTTCTTGAGTATAAATATGCAGCCATAATGCACGTAGGTGACTTTGAATTGATATTTCATGGTGATATACAATATTTGTAAGACTGGCAAATCGATAGAACAATGGCAAGGAAAACTAACTTTACCACACTCAGAGAGCCCCCTAGTGGTCGGGAGCATTTCCGTTGTGTTGTGGCTCTTTCGTTGTGTTGTGGCTTTTTCGTAGCCTGGTCTTACCAGACTCTCGTACATTTCATTTGTACAGAGAGTCTGGCCACTCTCCATTGACAAGCTTTTACTTCCTTGAAGGCGGTACTCTGCTGAAGTTTCAAGGTCCCGTTTTTCGTGTTTTTTTGAAGCTTTGATTGTGTTTACAGTATGCAATATACAGTGTTGGGCACGTTACTTTAAAAAAGTAATTAGTTATAGTTACTAGTTACTTCTTACAAATAGTAACTGAGTTAGTAACTGAGTTACATCATTATAAAAGTAACTAATTACCAGGGAAAGTAATTACTGCGTTATTTTTTTTTATTTTTTTCTCAAATGTTCAAATATGTCAAATAACTTGGATGCCCCCAATATTAGATATGTTAAATGAATGAATTGGACACTAAATAGAATAAATTATTATTATAAAACATTGTACATTAATGTACACTATTGTAATGTTGCTGTGGGACAATGTTCTAGGACAATGTAAGAGACACCTATCAAATTCAATGCATTATTGTAAATATTATCAGTAGGCCTACTATAGTGTAAATATTGTGTAAATATTATCAGTATTATACTTTCCTTTGGTAGTGGAGCTCACGTTATCACCTGGGTTTTTAGTAGGGTGACCACCTGTCCCGCTTTGCGTTGTACCGCACAGCATTTTCACCCCTTGTCCCGCATGTCGCATATTGAGAAAATGTCCTGCATTTTCACCAGTCTGTTGATTTGTAATGATCATATTGATATTGATCATGCATGCGTTCTTTTGCCTTTTTAAGAAAGCATTTTATTTATTATTTTTGCGGCATCGTTTTTCACCTATATTTAACAGCGCTTCGTCAGAAGTAACATCCCGCCTTACACAAATACAAAAGCCGTTTTTTAAACCATATCCAATGGTTGAAAAGAAAGGAGTAAACACAGTCACTACTAGGTTGTGACGGCTGTCAATCAAAATGTGGAGCGGTGATTCATTCCATGTGTTCCCTGTCAGAAAACGAATGGATAGTTTATATATATATATAATTTTTTTTGGGGGGATTGTAGTTTTTTTATATATATATATATATATATATATATATATATATATATATATATATATATATATATATATATATATATATATATATATATATATATATATATATATATATATATATATATATATATATATCAATTAATATATAAGATTAACTAATTTAATGTTGTTTTATTTGTTTCATTATTTATTTAGTTGGATTTTAGTTGCACTTGGTCAGAACTGTTTCAAAAGTAGTTATCTGCATGATGCCTGGTGCCTTTGGGCTCAGTGATGTTGAATTTAAGATTATACAACAGTTTCAGGTTATGTTTTAGTGTTGGTAACATGTCCCACATTGTCCCACACAAACTTAGTAATCGTCCCACATTTGGTTAGTTTGATGGTGGTCACCCTAGTTTTTAGCCACTAATTTTGTGGCATATGATGATGTGAGGCGCTTCAGAATCACTTGCCACCGGCGTGGAGAGATTCTTTCTTCCTGGGCATAAGTTGCATGTTACATAAATATTCTTACCTTTCACCTCAACGAGGGAAAAGTAGCGCTTATACTTCCAGTTTGCGAAAGCTACCTTTGAAGTCGTTGGACCATCGCTGAATGTGCATATGCGTGTGCGTCATTGGGGTGTGTGTGTGTGTGTGTGAACCATAGGCCGTGAAAAAAATAGGTGTGAACTCAACCTATCAACTTCAACCTTGTCTCCCACCCACCAATCATCATCAGTTATGTGCACCACCGCACCCACCCCCAACACGCATGGCTGGTGTGCGCGCGCACACACACACACACACACACACACGTTGCAGGTCCGACTGACAGAGAGCCTGTTCGGATGAAAAGCGCTTCAGTGAGCTCAATTATAGTAACGCGACTAACGCCGCTTTTTTCCCCCCTCAGTAACGCTAACGGCGTTGTAACGGGAATAACAGTAATTCGTTTGATTACTCGTTACTGAAAAAAATAATTCCGTTAGTAACGCCGTTTATCTGTAACGCCGTTATTCCCAACACTGGCAATATAACATGTGTTCATGTTTTACGTGTAAAAAAACACAGTATTTTTCACACAATTTACTTATCTGTATACCGCTGTTTTCACTGTCCTCAAAACGGCTTGACAGATTTCCCTGTTCTATGGAGTCCCTCCTTCAGAAATACGTAACGAGTTCTGATTGTGCCAGCGGTTCCCGTGTTGTGATTCGACAGCAGCTTTTGCTCACGTTGCCCGGAAAGGTCACGCCTTTTACCATAACGGGGAGATGAACGCGCTCAAACTACAGCCCCTGAAGGCCAAAAAAAGGTGATTTGACTCCGGGATGAAAATAACAGCGTCTGAACGACATGGCGACAAACGCAACCGAACCGAAACCGCAACACTTCCTCTTCTCCACGAGGGAGCAACAAGACCACGCCCCCTTTTTTGCGTATTCTTGTGGGCGGAGGTTAGTCAACAAACTGTTCTACTGACGTAATTAAAGCAGGATGTACAGGGATGTAGTCCAAACCGGCCGTTCGCTGTAGGCTTTGAAAGGGAACTTCTGTTAAATAAAATATCTCGCTTTTATAATTTTACAGGTATTATTTATGCTCTAAGAGCAACATTACACACTAACTAAAGTTTGAAAAATGGGATCACGAAGAACAGGACCTTTAAAGCTATTGGATCTGCCCAGTGCCACTCTGGATCTGCCATAACCAATCGCTAACGTTTGGTCGTGACGTATGTCATGCGCTGTTAGCCTCTGTTTCTCTGTTTCTGTGCAGATTGTGCACCACCTCAGTGATAAAACCTAAACCTTGTGCATTCGGATTGTGATTTATTCACGGTGGAGGGGAGAGTTTTGTGATCGGGAACGCGCTGCTCACGTGGTCCGTAACATGATTGTATGCTGTAAATAAAATGTCATATGCTTGGTATGATAAGAATTAATGCTGCCGTAAATAACGGCCCAATTCTAATGTTTACGTGCTTTTCTTCTTTTTATTTTTTGAGCGGTGATGAAATATATTGCTCGTGTAAATACTTGCCAGCATTTAAAGAAATACAAGTCTAGAAATGCATCCAGATTACAGTGAAGCGCAACCGCACGGTGCTCTGCAGGGGTCAAAAAGGATATAAACAGTGAATTTTGAAGTGATATATTCTTGAAAACTCAGAGATGTGGATTCGGACAGCAATTAAATTACCACACGACCTTGGTGTTTGTCTAAAACAGTAGGTAATTCGGCCGGGGATTTCTACGCTGGTGCTGGGAGACGGACGGCAATAAAATCACTGACTAGCCCCTGTAAATGATGACAATACCTTCCGACCCCACGAGAAACAATTACCGTCCGAATAGGGCTTCAGCAACTCCTTCACCACTAACGGAGCGAGCTGGAAAATCAAACTTCTCCCGAACCCCGTGGGGAGGAGGGCCACAACATCATGGCCACCAACAGAACTCAGCAAAGATTGTTCTTGCTCCGGCTTTAACTTCTGGATATTCGGCCGTGGTGCCACAACGGAATGAATGGCTTCGCTCACATCTTTCTCCGCAGCCATTACTGAACTCATTACCGAACTCTGTTCGCTGATTGGACCGGTTAAAATTTGTTCGGAGAAAATCTAAGAATATACCGCAGTCCCAGACGGAGCACTGAAGGAAAATGAAAATTGAGCGGAAGTACGTAGGAGGGCGGAGCCAGGCTAGCTTTTTCGTTGTGTTGTGGCTTTACACTTTATTTGTGAAATTTAGGTTGTTATAAACTGACTTTATTTCTTTACTTTTTCAATGTATGGCAATGATGTATGTTTAATAGACATACATCTACACACTTCTGTTCATGTAACTTCAAAAATATAGCTGGCGGAAGAAGACCAAAGACACAAAACTTAGGGCAGAATGGGATTTCTTTACCAATCATTTTACATATTGTAAACAAACTACTTCCCAAAAGCACTGTAGGAGCTCACATTGCCTAATACAATTAAGCAATGTCCTTTCGGTTTCAACATATGCCTAAAATATGCACTGTATTTATTAGACATTTGCACGCATATTTTCAAACTTTCCAGGTTTGAAATGCTATTGGTTCTCACCGGTCTTGTAACCACGTGCAACATGCCAAGTTGCATGAGCTGTGAATGAAGTTAAGGTGGTCTGTTCCTCACACAAAGCTTATGGCTTCTGTCTTTAAAAAAAATAAAAATTCTGGAGCGTACAACCCCTGTAAATCTAGTTTGTCATTGCATGGAAAGAATTGCTCAAAATATCTTATTTTGTGTTCCATGGAATAAAGAAAGCCATAGATTTTGGAACTAAATGAGGCTGAGTAGAAGAAAATAACTGTAATTACATACATTCTTGAAGGCGACGAAGGCTAATTTTCTAAATATTTTAACTCTCAGGTTTCATTCTAATACATTTATTTCCCCTTACACAGTAATGTTATAATTGCATGCTATTATTCCTAGTCTTTCTTATCATTTGGGGTGTTTTTTGGACTGTGCAGTAGAGAGTGCTAGAAAACAAGTGGGAAAAAGAAGGAAAATGTAAGTGGAAATTGGTAGCATGTGCACTAGCATAGGCTACTGTTAGACGACATGCAAATTAAAGGGGTACTTCACCACTGGAAAGATGAATTTGTATTTAAACTGGATCATTTATTTAGTAGAAATGTGAAATTATTTGAGAAGTTGGTGCCTTCTAGACTGAGAAAAGCCAGAACATTTATTTTTGGCTTATGTGGATGAAAGACAACAACTCCCAGAATGCACTTGCTTCACTGCCTACGAGGCCACTCCCAAGCCACGCCTACCAGTTACATCTCTTGCCAACTGCGGCACCGCCCCACCGTCATGTTCATTTGTATAGTAATAAAATCATTTAGTTCAGTTAGAGAACAGACACTAAAATTAAAAACTGAACGTGTCTGCTCAATACAGCACGAGTCGAACGAGAGTCACAGCACAAACACAGCAGGAGTCAGATCTCATTCATCAGAGAGTGAGGAGATCAGATGATCGCGGAAGATTTGGTTTCAAAGCGAAATGTAAAAGCTCCTATTTAAGTGAGTTTGTCATTGTATCGTTTTGTTGTTGTGTTTTCATGAACCCACAATTCAAGCAACCCGCCCCCAAATTGGTGATAATTCTAAACCGACACTAAAATGAGCACGGCCGCCCAGTATTCATTCATGGCTGCATTGTCATTCATTCACGGCCTCACAGTCATTCACGGTGCGTGTCCAGTCTGGCGCGTTTTCAGTTCATGCCTATGGAAGCTTAACTTTCATAGGAATTCATTGAGAACACTCACTTTGCTCTGTTATAAATGTCCGAGCGGCCGTGCTAATTTACATTCTGTGAGTGAGATCCCACCCCTATGGGAAAACATGAAAACATGCAGAACTAGCTCTACTACTGGCTGTAGTCTCTAGCCTCTGGCCAAAAAAGCCTCCGATGATGCTAAATGACGATATTTGCGTCATCTGAGGCTTTTTTCCAGACATAAAATACATAGAGAAAAGCCAGAAAATATCCCAAAATATCTCAGACATATCTCTCGTCTCAGGGGGATATGAGGGGGGAAGCACGATCATTCGCATATACTACCAGGTTTCTACTGATACAAAGCTTAATGCTAAATCGCTGAAGTAAGCCTTTAAAGAACACAGACACAGCTGGATCATTTCCATAGTTACCAACACAATCTACCAAGAGCAGCGCAAATTAGCATCTGGTTTAAGATGTGCTCTTTGGGCGGTAAATAATGTCTCAAACACCAGTAAACTGACGAGCACAAACCTCAGTAAATCACCTCGCATGATTCATTTAAATAATCTCCTCCCATAAATACTGCGTTTGAAAGGGAAACTCCTACAAATGAATATGCAATAAGATCAGCCACAAAAATAACCCTGTCCACGCCTTTTCAGCGCTAATGTTTCACTGCGTGTCTTTAGTAAATCCTGACAGTGGCAAGCTGTTAGTAAATCTGGCCTTTAACCTGGTAAATATCTCTTGGGCGGCGACACTTCTCACAGATCGCATCTTTGAAAACTCACACATTATTTATTGTAAATAAAACAAAAATGATTGGAATCAGTTTCACAAGAAAAAATCATGTTTTCAGACTTTCTATTTAAAAATGTAATGTTTAATTCAATGTTATTTCTTTGTAAAAAAAAAAAAAAAAAAAAAATATATATATATATATATATATATATATATATATATATATATATATATATATATATATATATATATATATATATATATATATATATATATATATATATATATATATATATATATATATTTACTAGCAATTTCTGAGTGAAAATAGTTTCAAAGTAAATCCTACACCAAATATTTTTTCAGTGTAGCGATCGTCACTCATGTAAACAACTTGCCTGTGATTTCTGGCTTTTGTCGATGAGCTCCATTAATTGTCGGTGAGTGGAAAATCAGGGTTAAAATTGTGTATTGCATGAACGGCATAAATAAATATCCGCCAGTCTGAATATAATTGGAGAGGGTATTATTTGCATTCATTAGTTTGACATTTCACTGACTTGATTGACCCAAAGCAGAGGCTCTACCTTTTCAACATATTTTGTGTACTTCAATGAAGCAGAACAATGAAAGTGGGCTTTCCTCTAAAGCAGCGGATCTCAACCATCTTGACTTCAAGGGCCCCCCATTGTCCAAAACAATATTTGAAGACTTGATTTTTGCTTGTTTTGTATTATTTTAAATCATTATTATATTAAGTAATCTTGAGGCCCCCTTGGAATTTTTTTGAGGGCCCCGCCATCCTGGTTGAGAACCCCTGCTCTAAAGCCCCCGATACACTTTAACCAAGGTCAAAGAAAGAACTTGTGTGATTTCATTTTGAACAAAATCAGGCCAAAATGAAATTCATTGTAGAAATTCTAAACAGCTTGCAAAAGTTTTTGATAAACGCCTTTGAACAACCATTGGTTCATGGTGATGATGTAAAAGGTGGGTGTGGCGGCTCTGAAGCTCCGCCTTCTTTGATGTGGAAATCTTCACCAGTTAATTGCTTCAGTTCAGTCAAAGTCAAGCAAGAATAAAAACATGAACACACTGCAGAGCTGCTTTATAGTAGAAGTTGAAGTTGTATCTCGAATTGAAAGCGGCTGACGCTGTTTTTTCATGCTTAATACTGTAAAGCTGCTGCTTTAAAGTGATTTAAATGAACGTAACGTGACCAAACTGCAGAGCTGGTGCAAACATATCCACTTCGCCATGATCGGATGCTTTCTTAACTGTATTTTCTCATTTTCGTGTTGTTTATTTTGTTTTTGAGAGGCAAGCGCACAGCACACATATGTACATATGCATCTAAAAGCCACACCCAGTAAGCCACTGCTCATGTATTTTAAACTTCCTTTTACTCCTAAGCAAAGAACGATACTTTGCCATGAGTATATTGGGGACTTAACTCTTAAGACAAATTAGTTTTGTAATATGAGTTTACCTTTAAGGTAGTAAGGCTTCTTTAGGCCATCGTGGTGGAGACGTGCCTTCCGCTCCTCGGCACAGCTGTGCCTCAATCCACCCTCGTGCAAATGCAGTCTATCTCTCCTGACGGCTTCCGACGCCATTTTTTCCCGCAAAGCTTTAGTCCGCTCCGTTTCCAGCGCTATGGCCTTCTCCAGCAGTGACAGGTTGCCCTTGGTCATATCGAAAACGTCGTCCGAGCGGTCAGACGTGACAGAGGTGGTGTCTTCATCGCAGTCCTGGAAGCACTTGTGCTCTGCGGCACAGCTGGCGAAAGTCTTGGAGCGTGGGCTGAGCTGCTCCTCGAGCTTCATCAGGTTGACCATGTCGGAGTAGTTCCGCTCGAGGACACGGCACTCCTCGGGACTCTGATGATGCTGCTGCTGCTGTTGGACCTCTTGATAAAGCTGATGAGCCTGCTGGGGGGATGCATATGATTAAACCGTTAACCAACAGAAACAATTTGGACTGATTAATACCCCTGCTGAAAAATCCAGCACTGGTGGTCACCAGCATCAGGTATGTTTTGCATGCTGGGAGCAGCACGGAATGCTGGTTTGGTGGACCAGCTACACCAGCTCAGTTTTGCTTGAGAACAGCTGGTCCACCAGCTAGTCCAACATTAGACCAGCATAAACCAGCATGGACCAACATGGAATTAATGCTGGTTTATGCTGGATTTTTCAGCAAGGATTAAAAATGACATTTTTATGTTGTCACAATGAAATCAAAATGGAAAATTCCTTTTTTTTTTCATGGAATATTGCTATATTTATTATAAATGTGTACATAACATTATCTTTTTAAATCCATGTGCCTTGTAATCTTGAATCAGAATAACTTCCCCTCCCTCTTGCAGCTCTTCTCTTCTCTGATGACGAGGGCGAGGCAACCTGTCACTCACATGAGATCCACCAATAGCAAACCATAACCATCTAATCAATTCCCCACAGACACAATCAAGCCCTACATTAGTTTTTGTTCCAAAAGCTGTTTCACTCAGATATATACAGTGGCGCATTTCTGCCACATACAAATTATTTTTTTCTGCTCAATTATGCCGTAAAACGAGATGCTTTGATGTTTAAACAATGTTTTTTCGTAAAACTATATATTTGCTCATATTAATGACATATTTTGTCATTAAAAATGATATGCCTTTCCCATTATAACAATAATCCATAACAGTCCCGTGCTATGTGTGTACTGCCATTGATACAGGCTACAGCGTAAGTTATTTTACTAAATTATTTGTACAACTCGTTATTATAACATAATTGAGTGGAAAAAAATTATATGTATGTGGCAGCAATGCACCACCACCATGTATGTTACAATACATCGCAATGTCTGTTTCATGCCGACTTCATGCCCATATTAGCCAAAATAGCAAAATGACACACTGTAAATTAGTGACTGTCGCCATTGGTCGCTGTCTGTTGATGCAGTGTGAACTGGCCTTTACACAACTATTCTTTGAGTGTGGGTCAAAGCAGCCAGTAGGCGGGCATTATGCAAATGTGTAACATGATGACATAGCTAATGCTGCCTTTACATGCTCAGAATTAATATAAATACTAGTTTCCTAGGTAAAAAATTAGACATGACCATAACAATCCTCTCTAGTCAAAATTTTAATTCGATGAGCTCGTAATCACGACTTCAGAAGAGGGAAGTAGGACATTTCTGATAGCGCGTAGTTTGATGATGCCACGTTTGAGCGCAGACTCTTGGGTCATGTGGTCTTCACCTCACAGCCGGTGGAAAAGAATCGGGACAGGACTCGGGCAGAAATCATGTTGATGGATGTGATTATTAACGTTACTGTAGTCTGAAGCAGAGCAGGACCGAGTGTTGTGGAGCTGAGGAACCGCTGGAGCGATTGTTAATAAGATGAACGCAACACACGCCTCGCGAGCAGCAGGACTTTTATTATGACACAGTCGCCGGCGCCACTTCCGCTTTTCCAGTCATGAGTATGAGGCAAGCCTGTAGTGCTCCTCTCAGAAACTGAAGCTTCAAGAGACAAACGAGACAAACTAAACAATTCAATTACACTTTAAATAATTGTTTCCAAAAGATGGTTTCTGTCATTCTAGGCAGTTTTTATCATGATGATTTCATTTCAAGTGTTTGTTTTTTAAATAAGTTTAGTTTTGGTGAGTTATTTTGATACTATAAAAACGGGGGGTGTGACGTCATGATTGACAGCTGAGATTGACGGTTTCTCTGAGAGAAGTTGTCACTGAGGCACTAACATACTTTTTCTGGATTTTTGGGAGGAGATTGGAGCTTTATCTTTCATTTCTACATTTCCATAACTGTTTATTTCACACCATCATAATGAATTGTTCTGCATTTGTGTGAGTGTGGGTGGGCTTTTGATAATCGCGCCTCTACTTCCTGTTCTCTACTTCGCAACTCCGGTCCCGAGATCGCTACTGCGCAGACTCGGTCCCAAGATGTCAGCGCCGTGTGCGGCCTACGAAAGCTTCAACTATGGTAAGCGGAAGTCAATGAAGTCGCGTCGTCCATATTTTTTGACAGTCTATGGTATGAGGTAACACAGCTCTGTTGATCATATTAGACATATCTGAGTGTGTTGATGATGTTGTGACGTTACTCTGTGCGTTCTCTCAGCGGCTGCTATGATGCTTGTTCACCCTGCAGTGAGAGTAAAGCGCTTCTGCAAAATAAAAGCCGAGGATAACGCAGATATGATTGTATTTGAACGTGACTCAGGAGCGTGTTGCTCTTCTGAATGTGCCGTGTAAGAAAATCACAGGGAAAGAGCTATGAATCTTAACTCATTTGCACATATGGGGTGCTTCTCAAACAGAAGGCATCGTAAACCTGCATTTCTAAGCTGCACGTCCTCATCAAGAGCCACACATCTCCTCAATTTCAAGGATCCTCTGAAGGCAGTCTTTGTTTTTCCTCCTAAATTCAGCTCATTTTGAAGGATGCATCAAGTGTATCCTACGTGTCCTTCAATCACCCACAGTCCTTTGTACGCATTCCAATTCACGAAAGAGAACTGACGGAAAACAAGTCGGCGCTGAGCTTGTCTGAGTTCATTATAAAATAAAATACAAAAATAATGTTTTATAGATGAAGGCAAACATTCTACCGTTTTGGTGTAAATAAATCAATTAAGACAAAACTTCCTGTAAGCCAATGGTTGTCATTTATTGTATTGCTTTAATAGAAAGCCAGTTAATATAAGGATTTTTAAAGGGGACCTATTATGCAAAATTCACTTTTACAAGAACACTGATGTGTGTCCACAGTGTGTGTAAACAAACCGCCTATAATGGTAAAAAAATACACCCACTTATATAATCCCCATATATCATAAACAGTCTCTCCAAACGAGCGGTTCCAGAGTACAAGACGATCTGCCCTATAGCATAGACTGAGTGAGCTGCACATAGTCCGCCATGTTTATATCCTCGCTATAGCTCCTATTGATACATACTACATAAATATTATAAATATTCAGTTTTTGGATGTATCAATGAACATAAGAGTCTCCATAGACTCTGAGAAAACCGTGGATTCATTTAATTTATGAAGGAAATGTGCCGAAGAAATCAGGTAAAGTCTTATATATTTGTACAAATCATTTTACGGCGGACTGCTTCACAAATGAGGGTCAGTTCAACGCTGGTTTTGCACAAAAGTTATTTCTGAAAGTGTCAATACCAACATTCTCCTGCTACAGTTCCCACACGAGCACCAGTACAACAATTGATAAAAGATCATGATGGAACATGCTAATCGATAAGTTGAATAAAGTTAACTCCACGAAAACTAACTAATCAACTAACCCTTCAGAAACATTGGAAATTCTTCCTGAGTCTCTCCAACAGTGTCTTGAGTCCGGTTTGAACGTATAACGCTGAACACGCTTACTGACAATTTCTGACATTTTGGCTGCGTGAGATTGTCCAGTTTTGTTGTTGTATCCGAAGCACGAGCTGTAAAGGCTTCACCCTCTTCTGGAAATGGGAGCAGCATCTAATTTGCATTTAAAGGGTGACACACACAAACTGTGTGTTTTTGTTAACACCCAAATAGGGGCAATTTGGACATGGTATAATATCGTGGTCCTCAAACTCGGTCCTGGAGGGTCACTCTCCGGCAGATTTTCTAGTGATCCCGAAGACCTCGATTAGCTTGCTCAGTGTGTTTGATCAGGGTTGGAGCAAAACTCTGCAGGGCAGTGGCCCTCCAGGACCAGATCTGAGGAACCCTGGTATAATAAATTATCCGTGGGGTATTTAAAGCTGAAACTTCACAGGCACATTCTGGGGACACCAGAGACTCATATTACATACTGTAAAAAGTGGCATAATATGTCCCCCTTAATACAATGTACTATTACTATTTTCATGCTGTGACTATAGAGGTGGGAACATGTGTGACCTGCGCACTTACTAGGCCATCTCATTCTAGCATTTAATGCTGAGAAGAACTCTAGTCTACAAGCCTCTGAAGGACTGGGCTAGGAAGGACTAGGGCTGTCGAAAAGACCTGGAGAAGACACACGCTGTGTGTAAATCATGTCACGCACAAATTAAAATGAGCATGGGGTAATAATACCACTAACTTGAGAAAACACGTCAGCCGTTTTCATCGTGAGCTGTTAACACCTGTCAATGCCAAGGTGGACCCAGCTCAGCCAAAAATTGATACAATTATATCAACGTTAGAGTTCGTAAAGGGTCAGTTTACACCTGGGGCCTCATTTATAAACGTTGCGTACGCACAAAAGAAGGCGTACGCCACTCTCTACGCAATAATTGGTATTTATAAAAAGCAAACTTGACGGGAAAATGTGCGGTCCTTCACGCAAGCTCTGACCCAGGCGTACGCACAAAAACGGGTGAAATGAGAAATGGCGACACCGTCGGCAGATGGAAGAAACACGTGAAAGTGTGTGAAACTGCAGACCGTTGTGTAAAAGAAATGGCAATACTGCCTCTCATAAATAACTTGAAGACTTCACAAAGCAAGTATTACAATTAACAGCCTACACAAACACCCGTTTGATCGATCTGCAGTGTAAAACAAACAAAATCAAACGAAAATTACAACAGAAATGCAAAAAAAAAAAAAAAAGTGAAATATGTTCTGCAACAATATTGCATGTTATGCAATTCATCCTCATAAATAATATGGTAAACAGAACGAAATAATGTACAAAACTGATATTCTCGTCAATGTGTCCGTCTGGCGGAGCAGATGCAATTAGATAGACAGATAGATAGATAGATAGATAATTAGGGAGATATATAGATAGATAAATGTATTAATTGTCCACTGGGGAAAGTTGTTTTCATAGTAAAAATTTCTTCATCAGCTACGGAATCATGGTATTCATGCAAATGCCTTTAGTTTGTTTTATTTTTGATAAAATAACATATGACGTATGTCTCAACCATTCAGAAAGCTGCAAGAAATTACATTTGCACTGAACTATTTCCCATTTCCACGTAGATAATGGGGATAGGGATTAATAGGGATTCCCCAATAATTGCCGGCAGTCTCTCATCAAGAGGGCTCAGCTCCGGTGTCCCTTTCCCCCAACCGTGGCAAACACACTCTGGCGATGGAGCGCTAGACGTTTTTTTGCCTCGACTTTGATGTCCGATCATTTCTTTTTTTTTCCGGCCACAGTCCGAGGTTGTGATGCTACAGCATTTACGGCGTCTGCAACCTTTTGCCACTCAAGTGCCTTTTTGGCATTAGTAGGCTAATGCCCACACTGTGCCCTCCAAAAAATATTTTTCTCCTCTTTTCCACCTCGCCAACGATAATTTCTACTTCACATTGAGTGAAGTTACGTTTTTTTGATTTCCTCTCTGTATTTGCCATGATTTCGCAATTGATAAATATTAACTTGTGGGCGTTTCACGGACTATTTATGGGCAACTATGGGCGTGACATGAAGCCGCAAAAGCTGCGCTACATTTAGAATTGATTGTGATTTATTAAGGGAAAACTGCGTAGGATGTGCGTGCGCACGGTTTTATAAATCCAAATATTTCTTTGCGTACGCATGTCCTATGTTTCATCCGTACGCCACTTCTGACGCAAATCCTACGCAAAGTTTTATAAATGAGGCCCCTGGTCACTTCATTTGTGTTTTTACAGATCAGATATCTATCTGATTTATCAAAACGATTTCATTTACATTTGGTCACATAAATGGATCTCTGCAAAACGGATATAAATCCGATCTCCAATTTCCGCACTATGGGCCTCATTCATGAAACTTTCGTAAATATATGAGCAAATTCAGAGTAATTTGCGCGTAAAATGGACCTTTACGAAAACTCTCCTCCAGATTCACAAACACTTAGTATACCACAAGCGCGTGCAGGCTCATTCATAATTAGCATAATCCCCGCCCATGAGTTGCAACTGCAAATGACGTGTCCAGGAACGCTGTGGAATCTTCTGGACTTCTTTCTCAGGTTTGGCTCCAGTATTTTGCATAAATGCTAAAGAGACTAATTGTCCATATGCCTAGCATTAAGTATTCAATTATCGTGTGTCCACCAAAACATTTTTAGCCAGCTAAAAAATGCCTGGTGCTCTTCTGAAAACGGCCAGCTGGTGGCGCTTGAAAGCATTTTGCAAGGGCAGCGTTTTTCCAGCTGAGATACTTTGGTTGCTAAAATATAGAATACCCATGGCAGTAATGTGTTACTAGCATATAGAGAATGCAGTAAGAAGCAATATTAACTTCTCCATTACAAGTGAGATGATTGGTCGGTGTAGTTTTTGTCCCGCCCCTCCTCCACTGTGATTGAACGACAGGGTAAAAAGTGACAGTGAAGAGCGCTGCCTATTACCTAGTAAAAAAAAATAAATAAACTCTTTAAATATTATTATGGTACATATTTCATCTGTTTGCCTAAATTGGAACACAGTTCAAATGTTTTACGCACCATTTACACGTGGTAGGGAGCAGGGTTACATTTCTTTCGTACCAACTAACATTTTGAAAATACGAACATTTTCGTGAATCCGAACATTTACGTCAGACCGGCCTTACGAATGATTTAAACACAAATTCGTTCTGCTCGGGTTTCATGAATGAGGCCCTTTATGCAGATTTAATGGAGTTAACGCCACCGAAAACAACAGATATGATTTGCATTTTATTAATCATCAGCTAATTTCACAGTCAAAGACCGCAATAGGAGAGAGCGCGGCAACAGCGCTGGTAAGATCATTCAGTTTCTTTACTTTTAATGAATATGACTGTATGTTGAGCACCTGGTTTATTTGCGGTAGTTTGTGCGCTGACTTGATGAAGAGATACGGAGCTGCTCGTCTGCGCTGTCATATCTGGCCATAACATGTCATATAGCCCATAACACTCTCACACGTTTATTTTTTTAGCATTGTTGGGAGGAGTAAAATGTTTCAACAACTGCATTTATACTTTAGTTTTGACTGTAATGCGGCCCAGAACACCTCCTGAAGTGGCTTTTAGTATATTGTGTCTTCTGTGCCCAGACTTGAGTTTTGTTTGATACATTCAAGAAGCGTGTTTTCTTTGAGCAGGTAAAATTAAAGGTTCAGTTCATATAACTGACTGACAACATTGTATACATGAGGATGCAGTGTATCGTCAATGCATTGTGAAGCATCGTGATATCGAATTGAACCGAATCGATGGCATGATAATCGTAATCGAACCGAACCGTGAGACCAGTGTAGGTTCACACTCTTAGGAAGGACACAGCCTCACAAGGATAGCCTTCTGTTTGAGGAGCACCCTTTGACACAGATCTGACTCTTTCCACAGTCACACTCATAGAGCCAGATTTACTAAACAGGGCAAATTACAGTGAGAGCACAATCCCATAAAAGTGCAGATGGGAGCGGACAGTTCTGTGCGTGATCTACTGACGACATGCAAATTAATGAACACAGAAGCAGCTGGATCATTTCCATAATGACCCGTTCATGTCTGGTTTAAGATGTGCTTTTTTTGAGTGTTGAATAATGGCTCAAACACTAGTAAACTGACGAGCACAAACCTTAGTAAATCACTTTGCATGATTCATTTAAATACTCTCCTCCCATAAATACTGCGTCTGAAAGGGAAACTCCTACAAATGCATATGCAATAAGTTCAGCCACAAAAATAACCCTGTCAATGCCTTTTCAGCGCTAATGTTTCACTGCGTGTCTACAGTAAATCCTCACAGTAGTTTTTTAATGCCAAAAGAGGATTTGCGCTGGAGCGGTTAGTAAATCTGGCCCTTAAGCTCTTAGAGGTTTAGTTCCAAACCTAGTCAAACACACCTGAACAAACTAATCAAGGTACTAGAGGTACTTCAGAGGTACTAGAAAATAACAGGTAGGTGATCAGGGTTTGAGCTAAACTCTACAGGACAGTGGCACTTCAGGGCTGGATTTGAGGAACCTTGCCATTGGTCTAAAAAGACCAAGTTGCCAGATATTCCAAGGAAAAACACAATCAAGGACAAATAAAAAAAAAAACTATAAAAGTTTAATGCTGTATTTTGTATTAAAGTAGCTCGCTTTAGTAGCCTGGATGCCAGCCAAACGTAGCCCCACCCACAACATTTTAACTCGGGCAGTTCGGTCTGGACTTGATCCAGAGACTTGATTAGAGAAGTAAGTATGCCCGAACAGAAACTGTTCGGACCAATGAAATTGTCAGGGCGGGCTTTAGACGATGATGAACAGATGAACGTAACGTAATCATCCACGTCATCAAAGGCGCTTGGGTTGAGTTTGTTCTAATCCTAAACGGAGAACTTGTTCATATATACATTCACCTTTACTATTTCTCTCAGAAATGATGATCGTGTTGGTAAGTACTCTGTGTATCCTTAAATTCTTTTTTTACAACACCGGCAAAGATCGTTTACACTCATCTTTTTCTTCTAACGTTACTTATTCCAGCGTGCGGGCAGACAGGGTTGCCAAGTTTTTACAACAAAACCCGCCCAATTGCTACTCAAAACTAGCCAAAAACAAGCCCAATAGCTTTCCGAGGGGGTTCTTCGGAAAAATAGCTCGGGTAAAATATGTGTTATTTTGGCAGGGCAGCCTGCTAAAATTCGCATTCCTGAGTCTGTATATCAAATAATTGTGGTTGCTTCAACCCGCGGACATGGAAAAACCCGCAGACATGGAAAAACCCGCAGACATAGCAACACAGGGCAGTTGAGTTCTGTTGACAACTAACGTTATGCGTCGCTCCGTTGCTCTGATTGGTTGTAGGTCTATCCAATTGAGGTCTTTCCTGGTTCGGTTGAAACATGCCCCATAATCACAGCCCAATGGAGCAGAATCAGACTCAAATTCTGACTAGAATTGAGGATGACCATGTCAGGCTATCGCTTTAGGAGACATTTCCAAACAAAAGGCACTTATAATAATTGAAGCACTTCAAAAAGCCAGCACACTGTAACAATGAAGGGGAACCAACAATAGCACACTCTGCAAATTCTTCCGAACATAAACAAAACATAGTGTGCTCTGTCAACGGTGCTGCCGGTGAATGAAACTGAAATACAGTGGAATGGAAAAATATCAAGCATCGCGTCAGTTCAGGCAAGCCACGTCAGTCAAGCTCGCATCAGCTGATAGCCAGCGGTTCCTGATGTGTACCAATCCAGTTTCGACACCATTCTTCAGCCACTCTTCTATCTTCTATCAAAACTCCCTCCTCCAGCCCCAACTCCACCTTAACCCTCTGAACCCGGGAAACGTGCTTGCTCGCACGCAAATCAATTCACATGCAAATCATCCATGAGGAAGGAACGCGAACCTGTAAACACCCCCATCACCTCAAAACAAAGACTCGTCTGGATTCTTCTGCTTTTCGTCGAGTTTGGAAGACACGCTGAGTTTACCGTGGATTTAGGCTACCTCGGAAGAAGAACATGATTTTAACATGAGAATTTTTGAGGTAAAACTTTTCTTTTCACTTAGCGTAGCGTTACTGATGCAAAAACGTCAAATTGTGGGCTACTAGTTTAACTATTGCCAGAATAAAATGTGTGAAACCAATGGAAACATGTTGAAATATGAAATAGGTTGGCAACCTTTCAATGCTAAATAAAGATACATGTACGGCAATGCAATTTAAAATGCAATTTATTCTGGTCTTCAGTTTCACATGATCCTTCAGAAATCATTGTAATATGCTGATTTGCCGCTCAAGAAACATTTCTAATTATTATTAATGTTGAAATCAGTTGTGTACATTTTTTCAGGATTATTTAATGAATAGAAAGTTCAAAACAACAGCATTTATCTTATATAGAAATCTATTGTAACATTATACACTACCATTCAAAAGTTTGGGCTGAGTAAGAGTTTAGTTTTTTTGTTGCTGTTTTGTTTTCTGAAAGAAATTAATACTTTTATTCACAAATATGCCTATATTGTATCCTATATTGATCAAAAAACAAAAAAAACAGCCGTGGGGAGTTTTTGCCCAGGACAGAACCAGACCGCCAACACTAACTGTATGCTATTATTGTAATAAACAATATACTTGACGAAGTGGTCCTGACTGAAGTGTTCTGTGTGAACAGCCTCTTATTCCATACACACACAGAGAACGATAATTTAGCAGATTGCATGGTTTGAGTAACAAAACCGGCCCAAAGTCCAATCAAACACAGTGTAAAACCAGATAAATATCCCACTCACTTACCAAAAACACATTTCTAAACAATTTCAACTTGAAAACAAAGGACCCACCCCAATTAAAACTCATCATCTAGCACAGTGTTTTGGTAGAATATAAAATATTTCAATACAATCATTTCAGTCAAAAACAATGTATGCAATATTTCATTCAAAATGTGATTTCGTTTTGTTAATGTTAGTAAATTAAAGGTCCCGTTTTTCCAGTGTTTTTGAAGCTTTGATTGTGTTTACAGTGTGCAATATAACATGTGTTCATGTTTCATGTGTAAAAAAACACAGTATTTTTCACACAATTTACTTATCTGTATACCGCTGTTTTCACTGTCCTAAAAACGGCCTGATGATTTCCCTGTTCTATGAAGTCCCTCCTTCAGAAATACGTAACGAGTTCTGATTGTGCCAGCGGTTCCCGTGTTGTGATTCGACAGCAGCTTAGCGCACGTTGCCCGGAAAGGTCCCGCCTCTTACCATAATGGGGAGATGCATGTGCTCAATGTTATTGTAAATATGTCTATATTACCGTATCAATTTGAGCCGGAATCAGACCCGGGATGAAAATAACAGCGTCTCGACCACATGGCGACAAACACACTCTACAAACGCAACACTTCCTCTTCTCCACGAGGGAGCAACAAGACCACGCCCCCTTTTTTGCGTATTCTTGTGGGCGGAGGTTAGTCAACAAACTGTTCTACTGACGTAATTAAAGCAGGATGTACAGGGATGTAGTCCAAACCGGCCGTTCGCTGTAGGCTTTGAAAGGGAACTTCTGTTTAATAAAATATCTCGCTTGGCATTGAACTTTGAGCTTTATAATTTTACAGGTATTATTTATGCTCTAACAGCAACATTACACACTAACTAAAGTTTGAAAAATGGGATCACGAAGAACAGGACCTTTAAGTGAAATATATTTTGTGTAGGCCTATTTATTCTACTCCTTTTGTTTTTCTCCATTCGCAGCAGAGCCGTAGGTGCGTGGTGATGTAGCAATTCTGAATGTTTTGTTGTTTATGGTGCTATGTGCGCATATGTAAAGACGCTTATTGGAAATTGGGGGGTATTGGAATCTTCCATTATATTGAATCTTCCATTCTAAATCCTGAATTAATGATCAATTCAATGAATTTTTAATCTAATCTTGTCAGTTAACGGTTGGTTAGCGTGCGTTGGCTATCATAGGTTAGGAAACATTTGTAAATGCACATCCATACCTGCTGGTTATTGTTGAGCCGCTCGGCTGGCTTGGTCTCGCTTAGCTTGCGCGCCAAGTCAAAGCACTGGTTGCGAAGACACTCCAAACTGCTCAGACAAACTTCCTCGTCACTCTTCTCCCCCATCTGACCATTACCGGTGGGTTTGCCGCAGTTGCCGTTGATGCAGTCCGTGTTCTCGCCCCCGTCGTCCTGGCACGGCTTCTCGTGGAGGTTTTCTGAGAGCGTGACTCCGTGACCCTGCGCCAGGAGCTTTAGAGAGTCCACGGTCTCCCTCACCACATCACTGTTCACATCTAGACTCAGCTCGCCTTTCCTTGAGCCCTCCTCGTCTTCCTCATCTTCATAGTCCTCTTCATCTTCTTCCTCTTCGTCCTCCTCTTCTGCGCTGTTTGAGGAGTTGCTGTTCATCTCGGACTCGGTCATGGCCCGGTAAGCGGCATCCTCTGCGATCTTGCCCAGGTTAAGCAGAGATTTGGCCACCAGTTCATCATAGTTCTCATATTCGTCGTTGTTGTTGTTGTCCTTCTCCATGGAGGGGCTTGGTCTGCTGGGACTGCAATTCATATGGTCACTCTCTGTGAAAGACAAGCAAATATTTTATTACTACTGTAGCAGTTTAGACATATAAAACTGGTTCAATTGCTTTATTCAAAATTGTTCATGTTTGATTCTGAACCAGGGGTGTCCAAAGTGCGGCCCGGGGATGAATTTCAAACGGCCCGTAGGCTTGTCTATTAAAATAAATTATATGTGCCCACCACGGATAATTTACAAATCGTGCAGTTTCACGATGTCAACGCAAGGTGGCAGTACTAGATTTTAGGCCAGGGAAACAGCGTCAAAAGCGGAACGAATCAGCGCTACTTGTGCTCTGCACAACTCTCGAGCTCTGACTCTGAACAAAATGTGTTTACCTGCTGAGTGTCTCGATCACACGTCCACTAAACAGCCCGTGAGAAGTGTTCGAGTTCGGCGCAGAGGTCTCCGGTACGAGCTGCGAATCTCTCTATGATTTGATTTAATTTAAATCCAGTTAAACTGCGCTGACTTAATCAACACACTAACCTGCAATCAGGAGAAACACTGAGCTGATTCAGTTAAAATATTTTACAAACAACAATTCACCAACATTTATCATGGATTTACACTGTGGTAACACTACCTGTAACCGTGGTAATTTGTCAGAAATGTAGGTTAATATTGTAGACATGTATTAAATGAGTAATAAAGGCCAAATTGCAGACTATTTTTGTCATAAACTTGCATTTTTGTGCATTTGTATATATAGACTAAATACCATAAAGCCCTTCTAGATATAGAAATATATATAATTTTTTTTTTACTTTTTGCCATGTGTGCACTGCAAAAAAATGCTGTCATTTAGTATTTTTGTCTTGTTTCTAGTATAAATATATCTAAAAATTCTTAAATCAAGATGCATTTACTAGATAAGTTAAATGACATTAGATATTTTTTCTTATTTTCTGGAAAATAAAATGACATCGATGCGAGTTTTTGGTTAAAACAAGCAAATATATCTACCAATGAGGTAAGAAAAATAATGTTTCTGTTTGGAATCTTGTTTCTGTCCCAAACAGAAAGAAGATTATTTTTCTAATCCATTGGCAGATAATTTAGTTTGTTTCAAGCAAAAACTCAATTCATTTAGATCCCCCCCCCCCCCCCCAGGAATAAAGAAAAACATGTAATTTTCCTTAGTAAAAGCATCTTGATTTAAGAATTTTTAGATATTTGGACTGGAAAAAAGACAGAAATAGTAAGAAGTAGTTTTTGTAGTGTGGTTTTACCTGTGGTGATCTAAATAGAGCACTTGTTAAATTTAAATAAGAATAGAGTTCTAACTCAGTAATAATATTTAAATTTCACCCATTCAAACTTTTTGGTTGATGAAAGTTTTACAGATATTGTTAAATATCTATCCATTTACATCTGTGTCCTGTCTCAAGCTACTCTACTGTCAGTTCAAGCTTTTGTCAAATCTGTCATGTTTCTAAGAAACAAAACATTTCATGTATGGAGAGAGAGAGAGAGAGAGAGAGAGAGAGAGAGAGAGAGAGAGAGAGAGAGAGAGAGAGAGAGAGAGAGAGAGAGAGAGAGAGAAAAGGGAATCTGGCCCCCTTTTAAAAAAGTTTGGACACCCCTGCTCTAAACCAACTTTGCATCAGGGCCGTAACCACCGTAGGCTACATCTACATTAATACAGATATATTTAAAAACACATATGTTTGTCTACATTTTGCCTTTTTCTCTACGTTTGCACTGAGCTGATGTTTGTACCCAACGAAAACTCTCCAAAGTGGATAAATTTGCAGTGTAGTGCGGACTGTGAAATCTGAGCTATTTGAAAACATTTGTATCCGGATTGATGTAAATGTAGCATTAGACATTGATGGGGAAAAGAACCTCCCAAAATTAGAAATGGTCAAATTGTCCCCCCAAATTTTATAATCTGAAAGTAAGATAATAAAATGACAAGTTACAATCAATATTTCCTATCGATGCCTGTTTGATAAGTAGCCATACAATAAAGGTTAGTTTGCCATCAGTTTGTCATTATTGCAAAACAATTTTAATAATGACAGGCTGGTTGAATATGATCATCCCTGCATATTTAATAATTATTATCAATATTTATATTATGCAAAGTAGTAAATATTTTTGAAAATGCATTAATTTGTCATTGGCTGTGATGACTGGAAAAAAATGAGTTGGCTGGAGTTAGTTGGTAAACTACAGCACCTTAATAACATTAAAAAATGAACGTATTTCAGTAATAATTAAAATCATAAATCTAGCTTTTTATACATCTTTTTTTAGATGAACATTTATTACCATTGCGTATTTTACCATGCTATAGTTTACATTCAACTTCCAAACACAGAAGTGGGAAAATTCCCTAAATACTCTTTATGATATTTCGTGATTGAAACATATTGAAATTATAATGAAATATAACTTCATATTTTTTAAATAAAGTTGTTTTCAGTGTAAAATTTCCATCCAATCTGGACAAAGTTGCCAAGGAAAATATTGATTATCAATATGACAATATATATCAATATTTAAACGAAAAAGTATTGATAAAAAATCTAATTAATTTAATACATATTAGGTCAAGTGTGCAATGCGGGATTGGCTGTTAATAAAGCCGTGCCTATGAAGAGCCAAATCAGTTACTTTTAAGGTTCTAATTGAATTGAGATGCTCATGCTGTCGACAACTGTTCATGTAGTTAGCTCACTAGGTTTTGAGACAAAGCCAATATCTTAGGTAGGGAAACAGCACAGAAAACAAGGTTAATGCCAATACATGTGGGTGTTTGATTGTTAATTAGACTAGAAGGCTCTGTCAGGTCTGATTGGAGAATGGGTGGAGGGAGCATGTGTGGCTGGTGAGCTGTCTGGAGTGTCTGAGACACATCTCACGCCTACTCCTTTATTTAGCAGACATTCACAGACCACCAGAACTCAGCCACCAGCTCTAACAAATGCAGACACCATTTGTGGGCAAAAAGAATGGCATCTTGTGTACTGAGTTAAGTTGGCTTTGCTTAGCAAACAACCTGTGGATATTAATTCGAATTGTAATACAAATTTTCAGGAAATGAGGCTGTTCGTTTCTCCAAGATTTACCACTGATCTAATTAAAAGGAAAACTCAGACATTGAACATAATTCTGTCAGGACCACTGTCGTCAAAGATGATTGATTGACTATTAGCATATAGTTTGGATTGGCGGTATGGTTCTGTTCTGGGCAAGAGCTCTGGGAGAGCAGCAATAACCCCCCTTGGAGTAAACAGAACAGAACCTACATAATGTATTGCAGATATCATTAATGTCGAAATACCAAAATACCAAATCCTGACTGACGAGAGGAGGAGCTGGGGATGGAGGAGGGTAAATAAGCTCTGGGGAAACGTGATAGCTGCTGATAGTACTGAAGGAGTTTATATACAGTATGTATGCTGTGATAGACAACATATTGCTATAGGTAGACGTGATCAGCTGATAGTCAGTGACCTGCCAGAACTGATGCTATGCTTGATTTACATTAAGTGACAGATTTGAAGTTTTAACATTTTAAATGTTTGTTTGTTCTGAAGTTTCTTACAATTTAATTTGAGCCTTTATGTCCTTTCTATCTGGTAGAAACTGATGGAAGTTTTTAAGTTTTTCTTACAGTCTTTATAAGTATTTAATTATGTTTACACTTTTATATTTTCATTTCTGATATAAATCACAGAGTTATTAATATATAACGGATGGATGGATGGATGGATGGATGGATGGATGGATGGATGGATGGATGGATGGATGGATGGATGGATGGATGGATGGATGGATGGATGGATGGATGGATGGATGGATGGATAGATAGATGGATAGATAGATGGATAGATAGCACTGATTCTTGAGATAAGGGACAAAACATGTCCCACACACAAAAGCCCTGTTTATGTTAAAAAGTAAGAATGTAAACACAATAAAAATACTTAAAAAGTTACATCTAAGAGAAATTTGTATACTCAGGACATTTATTGCTTATTCTTTTAATTCATTTCTTTAGTATTACTTTAAAAACACATGTAATTTAACCAATAGATAACTGCCAAACAAAGTGTTTAAAAATGCAACAAATAAAAAAATAAAAACACAGTTACATTAAAAGGCAGAAATCTTTAATATAACAAACAATACAACAAGTAAATATTGAATTATATTTTCCATTAAAAAATAGCTATAAAAGTTGTGTCCTCACTTTACGTCAACTCCATCAGGATTTTTTATAATTTTGGACGTTGGACGTTATAGATTTTTTAATATTTTAAACAAACAATATTGAAGTCTCTGCGGTCACAGCTTTAACATGTCAGCACCGTCATCGCAGTGTAATAGTTTCTGTAAATAGTTGTGGGACAAATCTTGTCATTTTGATATGTTTATTAACCCTGTAAGGCCCACTGTTGTAATATTACAACATCAATTTTAGCTCTATTAAAATAAACCTGTAGATATCTCTTTCTCTCTAAGACCACATTTACACAACTAATAGGTCCTATTGTTCAGTCTTGCAATGCTATTGGATGGAAGATTTTGTGAATAGGCCTGTTTACCTGGTCATGAACTCACACAACCTGCGGACTTGACTTGAAGCACATCATGAAGTTTTACTGGACTGGAAAAATCAACATTCAAGGAAGTAAAACTAAAAATGAGGGAAAAAAAACTAAATTGCTCCACTGCACAACATGTGATTAAGGTGGAAAAACATTCAATTTTGTCAACTCAATTTAATTCATTTTTTTGCATATCGTTAGCCTCATAGCATAATTGCCCAGATCAGATTGGCCAAAAAATTACTTAGGCAATTATGCTATGAGACTAACAATTCTTCTAATGCGATTTCATGATTCTACTAACATATACTGTATGTTTGGCCTCAGCTCAACCTTTGTCAACTCTGTCAGTATTTGTCAACTCCGTCAAACTCCATCAGCATTTGTCAACTCTGTCAGCATTTGTCAACACCTTCAGTATTTGTCAACACCGTCAGTATTTGTCAACTCTGTTAGTATTTGTCAACTCCGTCAAACTCCATCAGTATTTGTCAACTCCGTCAAACTCCATCAGTATTTGTCAACTCCATCAGTATTTGTCAACACCTTCAGTATTTGTCAACACTGTCAAACTCCGTCAGTATTTGTCAACTCCGTCAAACTCCGTCAGTATTTGTCAACTCCGTCAAACTCCATCAGTATTTGTCAACTCCATCAGTATTTGTCAACACCTTCAGTATTTGTCAACACTGTCAAACTCCGTCAGTTTTTGTCAACTCCGTCAAACTCCATCAGTATTTGTCAGCTCCATCAGTATTTGTCAACACCTTCAGTATTTGTCAACACCATTTGTCAACTCTGTCAGTATTTGTCAACACCTTCAGTATTTGTCAACACCGTCAGTATTTGTCAACTCGTCGAACTCCGTCAGTATTTGTCAACTCCGTCAAACTCCATCAGTATTTGTCAACTCTGTCAGTATTTGTCAACTCTGTCAAACTCCATTAGTATTTGTCAACTCTGTCAGTATTTGTCAACTCCGTCAAACTCCATCAGTATTTGTCAACTCCTTCAGTATTTGTCAACTCTGTCAAACTCCGTCAGTATTTGTCAACTCCGTCAAACTCCATCAGTATTTGTCAACTCTGTCAGTATTTGTGAACACCGTCAGTTTTTGTCAACACCTTTAGTATTTGTCAACACCTTCAGTATTTGTCAACACGTCAGTATTTGTCAACTCTGTCAGTATTTGTCAACTCTGTCAGTATTTGTCAACACCGTCAGTTTTTGTCAAACACCGTCAGTATTTGTCAACTCTGTCAAACTCCGTCAAAATTTGTCAACTCCGTCAAACTTCATCAGCATTTGTCAACTCTGTCAGTATTTGTCAACACCGTCAGCATTTGTCAACTCTGTTAGTATTTGTCCACACCGTCAGCATTTGTCAACTCTGTTAGTATTTGTCAACTCCGTCAAACTCCGTCTGCATTTGTCAACTCCGTCAAACTCCATCAATATTTGTCAACTCTGTCAGTATTTGTCAACACCTTCAGTATTTGTCAACACCGTCAGTATTTGTCAACTCTGTCAGTATTTGTCAACTCTGTCAGTATTTGTGAACACCGTCAGTTTTTGTCAACACCTTTAGTATTTGTCAACACCTTCAGTATTTGTCAACACGTCAGTATTTGTCAACTCTGTCAGTATTTGTCAACTCTGTCAGTATTTGTGAACACCGTCAGTTTTTGTCTACACCGTCAAACACCGTCAGTATTTGTCAACTCTGTCAAACTCCGTCAGTATCTGTCAACTCCGTCAAACTCCATCAGCATTTGTCAACTCTGTCAGTATTTGTCAACACCGTCAGCATTTGTCAACTCTGTTAGTATTTGTCAACTCCATCAAACTCCGTCTGTATTTGTCAACTCCGTCAAACTCCATCAATATTTGTCAACTCTGTCAGTATTTGTCAACACCTTCAGTATTTGTCAACACCGTCAGTATTTGTCAACTCTGTCAGTATTTGTCAACACCGTCAGTATTTGTCAACTCGTCGAACTCCGTCAGTATTTGTCAACTCCGTCAAACTCCATCAGTATTTGTCAACTCTGTCAGTATTTGTCAACACCGTCAGTTTTTGTCAAACACCGTCAGTATTTGTCAACTCTGTCAAACTCCGTCAGTATTTGTCAACTCCGTCAAACTTCATCAGCATTTGTCAACTCTGTCAGTATTTGTCAACACCGTCAGCATTTGTCAACTCTGTTAGTATTTGTCAACACCGTCAGCATTTGTCAACTCTGTTAGTATTTGTCAACTCCGTCAAACTCCGTCTGCATTTGTCAACTCCGTCAAACTCCATCAATATTTGTCAACTCTGTCAGTATTTGTCAACACCTTCAGTATTTGTCAACACCGTCAGTATTTGTCAACTCTGTCAGTATTTGTCAACTCTGTCAGTATTTGTGAACACCGTCAGTTTTTGTCAACACCTTTAGTATTTGTCAACACCTTCAGTATTTGTCAACACGTCAGTATTTGTCAACTCTGTCAGTATTTGTCAACTCTGTCAGTATTTGTGAACACCGTCAGTTTTTGTCTACACCTTCAAACACCGTCAGTATTTGTCAACTCTGTCAAACTCCGTCAGTATCTGTCAACTCCGTCAAACTCCATCAGCATTTGTCAACTCTGTCAGTATTTGTCAACACCGTCAGCATTTGTCAACTCTGTTAGTATTTGTCAACTCCGTCAAACTCCGTCTGTATTTGTCAACTCCGTCAAACTCCATCAATATTTGTCAACTCTGTCAGTATTTGTCAACACCTTCAGTATTTGTCAACACCGTCAGTATTTGTCAACTCTGTCAGTATTTGTCAACACCGTCAGTATTTGTCAACTCGTCGAACTCCGTCAGTATTTGTCAACTCCATCAAACTCCATCAGTATTTGTCAACTCTGTCAGTATTTGTCAACTCCGTCAAACTCCATTAGTATTTGTCAACTCTGTCAGTATTTGTCAACTCCGTCAAACTCCGTCAGTATTTGTCAACTCCGTCAGTATTTGTCAACTCCGTCAAACCCCGTCAGTATTTGTCAACTCTGTCAAACTCCATCAGTATTTGTCAACTCTGTCAGTATTTGTTAACACCTTCAGTATTTGTCAACACCTTCAGTATTTGTCAACACGTCAGAATTTGTCAACACCTTCAGTATTTGTCAACACCGTCAGTATTTGTCAACTCGTCAAACTCTGTCAGTATTTGTCAACTCCATCAAACTCCATTAGTATTTATCAACTCTGTCAGTATTTGTCAACTCCGTCAAACTTCGTCAGTATTTGTCAACTCTGTCAAACTCCATCAGTATTTGTCAACTCCATCACTATTTGTCAACACCTTCAGTATTTGTCAACTTCATCAGTATTTATCAACACCATCAGTATTTGTGAACACCGTCAGTTTTTGTCAACACCGTAAGTATTTGTCAACTCCGTCAAACTCCATCAGTATTTGTCAACTCTGTCACTATTTGTCAACTCCGTCAAACTTCGTCAGTATTCGTCAACTCTGTCAAACTCCATCAGTATTTGTCAACTCCATCAGTATTTGTCAACACCTTCAGTATTTGTCAACTTCATCAGTATTTGTCAACATCATCAGTACTTGTCAACATCATCAGTATTTGTCAACTCCGTCAGTATTTGTCAACATCAGTATTTGTCAACACGTCAGTATTTGTCAACTCCGTCAGTATTTGTCAACATCAGTATTTGTCAACACGTCAGTATTTGTCAACTCCGTCAGTATTTGTCAACACGTCAGTATTTGTCAACATGTCAGTATTTGTCAACACGTCAGTATTTGTCAACTCCGTCAAACTTCGTCAGTATTTGTCAACTCCGTCAAACTCCATCAGTATTTGTCAACTCCATCAGTATTTGTCAACACCTTCAGTATTTGTCAACTCTGTCAGTATTTGTCAACTCCGTCAAACTCCATTAGTATTTGTCAACTCTGTCAGTATTTGTCAACTCCGTCAAACTCCGTCAGTATTTGTCAACTCCGTCAGTATTTGTCAACTCCGTCAGTATTTGTCAACTCCGTCAAACTCCGTCAGTATTTGTCAACTCTGTCAAACTCCATCAGTATTTGTCAACTCTGTCAGTATTTGTTAACACCTTCAGTATTTGTCAACACCTTCAGTATTTGTCAACACGTCAGAATTTGTCAACACCTTCAGTATTTGTCAACACCGTCAGTATTTGTCAACTCGTCAAACTCTGTCAGTATTTGTCAACTCCATCAAACTCCATTAGTATTTATCAACTCTGTCAGTATTTGTCAACTCCGTCAAACTTCGTCAGTATTTGTCAACTCTGTCAAACTCCATCAGTATTTGTCAACTCCATCACTATTTGTCAACACCTTCAGTATTTGTCAACTTCATCAGTATTTATCAACACCATCAGTATTTGTGAACACCGTCAGTTTTTGTCAACACCGTCAAACACCGTAAGTATTTGTCAACTCCGTCAAACTCCATCAGTATTTGTCAACTCTGTCACTATTTGTCAACTCCGTCAAACTTCGTCAGTATTCGTCAACTCTGTCAAACTCCATCAGTATTTGTCAACTCCATCAGTATTTGTCAACACCTTCAGTATTTGTCAACTTCATCAGTATTTGTCAACATCATCAGTACTTGTCAACATCATCAGTATTTGTCAACTCCGTCAGTATTTGTCAACATCAGTATTTGTCAACACGTCAGTATTTGTCAACTCCGTCAGTATTTGTCAAC